>NW_026529446.1:0-198761 GCF_028500815.1 Rissa tridactyla | reverse complement strand
GGTTTTGAGGCTGAAAGCAGCAGGGAAGTCCGTAGCCCCAGGACTGTGGGGCTACGCAAGCGGTTCCCAAAGAGCTTTAGAACAAGGCAGAGTTTTCCCTGCTGGCTCCTTGGGCGGGGGAACCATCTCCAGCCGTATGGCCATTTTTGTGCCTGGCGCTGCGCCAAGTGGGAAAGGGTGGTGTCGAGGCTGAAGGCAGCAGGGAAGCCCGTAGTCCCCAGGTCTGTGGGGCTACGCAAGCGGTTCCCAAAGAGCCTTAGAACAAGGCAGAGTTTTTCCTGCTGGATCTTTGGGCGTGGTACCCATCTCCAGCCGTATGGCCATTATTGTGCCTGGCGCGGCGACAAGTGGGAAAGGGTGATGTCGAGGCTGAAGGCAGCAGGAAGGCCCGCAGCCCCCAGGTCTGTGGGGCTACGCAAGCGGTTCCCAAAGAGCTTTAGAACAAGGCATAGTTTTCACTGCTCTGGCTCTTTGGGCGGGGGACCCATCTCCAGCTGTATGGCCATTTTTTGTGCCTGGCCCGGCGACAAGTGGGAAAGGGTGGTGTCGAGGCTGAAGGCAGCAGAAGGCTCGCAGCCCCCAGGTCTGTGGGGCTACGCAAGCGGTTCCCAAAGAGCTTTAGAACAAGGCAGAGTTTTCCCTGCTGGCTCTTTTGGGCGGGATACCCATCTCCAGCTGTATGGCCATTTTTGTGCCTGGCGCGGCGCCAAGTGGGAAAGTGTGGTTTTGAGGCTGAAGACAGCAGGAAAGCCCGCAGCCCCCAGGTCTGTGGGCTATCGCAAGCATTTTCCTAAAGAGCTTTAGAAACAAGGCATAATTTTCCATGCTGCTCCTTGGGCAGGGCACCCATCTCCAGCCATATGGCAATTTTTGTGCCTGGCCCGGCGCTCAGAGGGAAAGGGTGGTGTCGAGGCTGAAGGCAGCACGGAAAGCCCGCAGCCCCCAGGTCTGTGGGGCTACGCAAGCGGTTCCCAAAGAGCTTTAGAACAAGGCATAGTTTTCTCTGCTGGATCTTTGGGCGGGGACCCATCTCCAGCCGTATGGCCATTTTTGTGCCTCGCGCGGCGCCAAGTGGGAAAGGTTGGTGTCGAGGCTGAACGCAGCAGGAAGGCCCGTAGTTCCCTAGGTCTGCGGGCCCGTAGTTCCCAGGTCTGCGGGGCTACACAAGCGGTTCCCAAAGAGCTTTAGAACAAGGCATAGTTTTCCCTGCTGGCTCTTTGGGCGGGGGACCCATCTCCAGCCGTATGGCCATTTTTGTGTCTGGCGCGGTTCCCAGTGGGAAAGGGTGGTTTTGAGGCTGAAGGCAGGAGGAAGGCCCGCAGCCCCCAGGTCTGTGGGGCTACGCAAGCGGTTCCCAAAGAGCTTTAGAACAAGGCATAGTTTTCCCTGCTGGCTCTTTGGGTGGGAGACCCATCTCCAGCAGTATGGCCATTTTTGTGCCCGGCGCGGCGCCAAGTGGGAAAGGGTGGTGTCGAGGCTGAAGGCAGCAGCAAAGCCTGCAGCCCCCAGGTCTTTGGGGCTACGCAAGCGGTTCCCAAAGAGCTTTAGAACAAGGCATAGTTTTCCCTGCTGGCTCTTTGGGCGGGGGACCCATCTCCAGCCGTATGGCCATTTTTGTGCCTGGCGCGGCGCCAAGTGGGAAAGGTTGGTGTCGAGGCTGAACGCAGCAGGAAGGCCCGTAGTTCCCAGGTCTGCGGGGCTACACAAGCGGTTCCCAAAGAGCTTTAGAACAAGGCATAGTTTTCCCTGCTGGCTCTTTGGGCGGGGGACCCATCTCCAGCCGTATGGCCATTTTTGTGTCTGGCGCGGTTCCCAGTGGGAAAGGGTGGTTTTGAGGCTGAAGGCAGGAGGAAGGCCCGCAGCCCCCAGGTCTGTGGGGCTACGCAAGCGGTTCCCAAAGAGCTTTAGAACAAGGCATAGTTTTCCCTGCTGGCTCTTTGGGTGGGAGACCCATCTCCAGCAGTATGGCCATTTTTGTGCCCGGCGCGGCGCCAAGTGGGAAAGGGTGGTGTCGAGGCTGAAGGCAGCAGGAAAGCCCGCAGCCCCCAGGTCTGTGCGACAACGCAAGCGGTTCCCAAAGAGCCTTACAACAAGGCATAGTTTTCCCTGCTGGCTCTTTGGGCGGGGGACCCCTCTCCAGCCGTATGGCCATTTTAGTGCCTGGCGTGGTGCCAAGTGGTAAAGGGTGGTGTCGAGGCTGAAGACAGCAGGAAGGCCCGCAGCTCCTAGGTCTGTAGGTCTACAGAAGCGGATCCCAAAGAGCTTTAGAACAAGGCACAGTTTTCCCTGCTGGCTCCTTGGGCGGGGGACCGATCTCCAGCCGTATGGCCATTTTTGTGCCTGGCACGGTTCCCAGTGGGAAAGGGTGGTTTTGAGGCTGAAGGCAGGAGGAAGGCCCGCAGCCCCCAGGTCTGTGGGGCTACGCAAGCGGTTCCCAAAGAGCTTTAGAACAAGGCATAGTTTTCCCTGCTGGCTCTTTGGGCGGGGGACCCATCTCCAGCCGTATGGCCGTTTTTGGGCCTGGCGCGGCGCCAAGTGTGAAAGGGTGGTGTTGAGGCTGAAGGCAGCAGGAAGGCCCGCAGCTCCCAGGTCTGTGGGGCTACGCAAGCAGTTCCAAAAGAGCTTTAGAACAAGGCATAGTTTTCCCTGCTGGCTCTTTGGGTGGGAGACCCATCTCCAGCAGTATGGGCATTTTTGTGCCCGGCGCGGCGCCAAGTGGGAAAGGGTGGTGTCGAGGCTGAAGGCAGCAGGAAAGCCCGCAGCTCCCAGGTCAGTGGGGCAACGCAAGCGGTTCCCAAAGAGCTTTAGAACAAGGCATAGTTTTCCCTGCTGGCTCCTTGGGCGGGGGACCCATCTCCAGCCGTATGGCCATTTTTGAGCCTGGCCCGGTGCCCAGAGTGAAATGGTGGTTTTCGAGGCTGAAGGCAGCAGGAAAGCCCGCAGCCCCCAGGTCTGTGGGCTACGCAAGCGGTTCCCAAGGAGGTTTAGACAAAGGCATAGTTTTCCCTGCTGGCTCTTTGGGCGGGGGACCCATCTCCAGCCATATGGCCATTATCCTGCTTGGCGCGGCGCCCAGAGGGAAAGGGTGGTGTCGAGGCTGAAGGCAGCAGGAAAGCACGCAGCTCCCACGTCTCTGGGGCTACGCAAGCGGTTCCCAAAGAGCTTTAGAACAAGGCATAGTTTTCCCTGCTGGCTCTTTGGGCATGGGGCCCATCTCCAGCCGTATGGCCATTATTGTGCCTGGCGCGGTGCCAAGTGGGAAAGGGTGCTGTTGAGGCTGAAGGCAGCAGCAAAGCCTGCAGCCCCCAGGTCTGTGGGGCTACGCAAGCGGTTCCCCAAAGAGCTTTAGAACAAGGCATAGTTTTCCCTGCTGGCTCTTTGGGCGGGGGACCCATCTCCAGCCGTATGGCCATTTTTGTGCCTGGCGCGGCGCCAAGTGGGAAAGGGTGGTGTCGAGGCTGAACGCAGCAGGAAGGCCCGTAGTTCCCAGGTCTGCGGGGCTACGCAAGCGGTTCCCAAAGAGCTTTAGAACAAGGCAGAGTTTTCCCTGCTGGCTCCTTGGGCAGGGGACCCATCTCCAGCCATATGGCCATTTTTGTGCCTAGCCCGGCGCCCTGAGGGAAAGGGTGGTTTTGAGGCTGAAGGCAGCAGGAAAGCCCGCAGCCCCCAGGTCTGTAGGTCTACAGAAGCGGATCCCAAAGAGCTTTAGAACAAGGCATAGTTTTCCCTGCTGGCTCCTTGGGCGGGGGACCCATCTCCAGCCGTATGGCCATTTTTGTGCCTGGCGCGGCACCAAGTGGGAAAGGGTGGTGTCGAGGCTGAAGGCAGCAGGAAAGCCCGCAGCCCCCAGGTCTGTGGGTCTACGCAAGCGGTTCCCAAAGAGCCTTAGAACAAGGCATAGTTTTCCCTGCTGTCTCTTTGGGCGGGGGACCCATCTCCAGCCGTATGGCCATTTTTGTGCCTGGCGCGGCGCCAAGTGGGAAAGGGTGGTGTCGAGGCTGAAGGCAGCAGGAAGGCCCGCAGCCCCCAGGTCTGTGGGGCTACGCAAGCGGTTCCCAAAGAGCTTTAGAACAAGGCAGAGTTTTCCCTGCTGGCTCTTTGGGCGGGATACCCATCTCCAGCTGTATGGCCATTTTTGTGCCTGGCGCGGCGCCAAGTGGGAAAGTGTGGTTTTGAGGCTGAAGACAGCAGGAAAGCCCGCAGCCCCCAGGTCTGTGGGGCTACGCAAGCATTTTCCAAAGAGCTTTAGAACAAGGCATAATTTTCCCTGCCTGCTCCTTGGGCAGGGGACCCATCTCCAGCCATATGGCAATTTTTGTGCCTGGCCCGGCGCTCAGAGGGAAAGGGTGGTGTCGAGGCTGAAGGCAGCAGGAAAGCCCGCAGCCCCCAGGTCTGTGGGGCTACGCAAGCGGTTCCCAAAGAGCTTTAGAACAAGGCATAGTTTTCTCTGCTGGATCTTTGGGCGGGGGACCCATCTCCAGCCGTATGGCCATTTTTGGGCCTGACGAACCACCAAGTGTGAAATGGTGGTGTCGAGGCTGAAGGCAGCAGGAAAGCCCGCAGCCCCCAGGTCTGTGGGGCAACGCAAGCGGTTCCCAAAAAACTTTAGAACAAGGCATAATTTTTCCTGCTGGCTCTTTGGGCAGGGGACCCATCTCCAGCCATAGGCCTTTTTTGTGTCTGTCGCGGCGCCCAGAGGGAAAGGGTGCTTTTGAGGCTGAAGGCAGCAGGAAAGCCCCGCAGCCCCCAGGTGTGTGGGACAATGCAAGCGGTTCCCAAAGAGCTTTAGAACAAGGCATAGTTTTCCCTGCTGGCTCTTTGGGCGGGGGACCCATCTCCAGCCATATGGCCATTTTTGTGCCCGGCGCGGCGCCAAGTGGGAAAGGTTGGTGTCGAGGCTGAAGGCAGAAGGAAAGCCCGCAGCCCCCAGGTCTGTGGGACAATGCAAGCGGTTCCCAAAGAGCTTTAGAACAAGGCATAGTTTTCCCTGCTGGCTCTTTGGGCGGGGGACCCATCTCCAGCCGTATGGCCATTTTTGTGCCTGGCGCGGCGCCAAGTGGGAAAGGGTGGTGTCGAGGCTGAAGGCAGCAGGAAAGCCCGCAGCCCCCAGGTCTGTGGGGCTACGGAAGCGGTTTCCAAAGAGCTTTAGAACAAGGGATAGTTTTCCCTGCTGGCTCTTTGGGCGGGGGACCCATGTCCATCCATATGCCCATTTTTCTGCCTGGCCCGGCGCCCAGAGGGAAAGGGTGGTGTCGAGGCTGAAGGCAGCAGGAAAACCCGCAGCCCCCAGGTCTGTGGGGCTACGCAAGCGGTTCCCAAAGACATTTAGAACAAGGCATAGTTTTCCCTACTGGCTCTTTGGGCGGGGGGAGCCGTCTCCAGCCATAGGCCTTTTTTGTGTCTGTCGCGACGCCCAGAGGGAAAGGGTGGTTTTGAGGCTGAAGGCAGCAGGAAAGCCCGCAGCCCCCAGGTCTGTGGGACAATGCAAGCGGTTCCCAAAGAGCTTTAGAACAAGGCATAGTTTTCCCTGCTGGCTCTTTGGGCGGGGGACCCATCTCCAGCCGTATGGCCATTTTTGTGCCCGGCGCGGCGCCAAGTGGGAAAGGGTGGTGTCGAGGCTGAAGGCAGCAGGAAAGCCCGCAGCCCCCAGGTCTGTGGGTCTACGCAAGCGGTTCCCAAAGAGCTTTAGAGCAAAGCATAGTTTTCCGTGCTGGCTCTTTGGGCGGGGGACCCATCTCCAGCCGTATGGCCATTTTTGTGCCTGGCGCTGTTCCCAGTGGGAAAGGGTGGTTTTGAGGCTGAAAGCAGCAGGGAAGTCCGTAGCCCCAGGACTGTGGGGCTACGCAAGCGGTTCCCAAAGAGCTTTAGAACAAGGCAGAGTTTTCCCTGCTGGCTCCTTGGGCGGGGGACCCATCTCCAGCCGTATGGCCATTTTTGTGCCTGGCGCTGCGCCAAGTGGGAAAGGGTGGTGTCGAGGCTGAAGGCAGCAGCAAAGCCTGCAGCCCCCAGGTCTTTGGGGCTACGCAAGCGGTTCCCAAAGAGCTTTAGAACAAGGCATAGTTTTCCCTGCTGGCTCTTTGGGCGGGGGACCCATCTCCAGCCGTATGGCCATTTTTGTGCCTGGCGCGGCGCCAAGTGGGAAAGGTTGGTGTCGAGGCTGAACGCAGCAGGAAGGCCCGTAGTTCCCAGGTCTGCGGGGCTACACAAGCGGTTCCCAAAGAGCTTTAGAACAAGGCATAGTTTTCCCTGCTGGCTCTTTGGGCGGGGGACCCATCTCCAGCCGTATGGCCATTTTTGTGTCTGGCGCGGTTCCCAGTGGGAAAGGGTGGTTTTGAGGCTGAAGGCAGGAGGAAGGCCCGCAGCCCCCAGGTCTGTGGGGCTACGCAAGCGGTTCCCAAAGAGCTTTAGAACAAGGCATAGTTTTCCCTGCTGGCTCTTTGGGTGGGAGACCCATCTCCAGCAGTATGGCCATTTTTGTGCCCGGCGCGGGCGCCAAGTGGGAAAGGGTGGTGTCGAGGCTGAAGGCAGCAGGAAAGCCCGCAGCCCCCAGGTCTGTGCGACAACGCAAGCGGTTCCCAAAGAGCCTTACAACAAGGCATAGTTTTCCCTGCTGGCTCTTTGGGCGGGGGACCCCTCTCCAGCCGTATGGCCATTTTAGTGCCTGGCGTGGTGCCAAGTGGTAAAGGGTGGTGTCGAGGCTGAAGACAGCAGGAAGGCCCGCAGCTCCTAGGTCTGTAGGTCTACAGAAGCGGATCCCAAAGAGCTTTAGAACAAGGCACAGTTTTCCCTGCTGGCTCCTTGGGCGGGGGACCGATCTCCAGCCGTATGGCCATTTTTGTGCCTGGCACGGTTCCCAGTGGGAAAGGGTGGTTTTGAGGCTGAAGGCAGGAGGAAGGCCCGCAGCCCCCAGGTCTGTGGGGCTACGCAAGCGGTTCCCAAAGAGCTTTAGAACAAGGCATAGTTTTCCCTGCTGGCTCTTTGGGCGGGGGACCCATCTCCAGCCGTATGGCCGTTTTTGGGCCTGGCGCGGCGCCAAGTGTGAAAGGGTGGTGTTGAGGCTGAAGGCAGCAGGAAGGCCCGCAGCTCCCAGGTCTGTGGGGCTACGCAAGCAGTTCCAAAAGAGCTTTAGAACAAGGCATAGTTTTCCCTGCTGGCTCTTTGGGTGGGAGACCCATCTCCAGCAGTATGGGCATTTTTGTGCCCGGCGCGGCGCCAAGTGGGAAAGGGTGGTGTCGAGGCTGAAGGCAGCAGGAAAGCCCGCAGCTCCCAGGTCAGTGGGGCAACGCAAGCGGTTCCCAAAGAGCTTTAGAACAAGGCATAGTTTTCCCTGCTGGCTCCTTGGGCGGGGGACCCATCTCCAGCCGTATGGCCATTTTTGAGCCTGGCCCGGTGCCCAGAGTGAAATGGTGGTTTTCGAGGCTGAAGGCAGCAGGAAAGCCCGCAGCCCCCAGGTCTGTGGGGCTACGCAAGCGGTTCCCAAGGAGGTTTAGACAAAGGCATAGTTTTCCCTGCTGGCTCTTTGGGCGGGGGACCCATCTCCAGCCATATGGCCATTATCCTGCTTGGCGCGGCGCCCAGAGGGAAAGGGTGGTGTCGAGGCTGAAGGCAGCAGGAAAGCACGCAGCTCCCACGTCTCTGGGGCTACGCAAGCGGTTCCCAAAGAGCTTTAGAACAAGGCATAGTTTTCCCTGCTGGCTCTTTGGGCATGGGGCCCATCTCCAGCCGTATGGCCATTATTGTGCCTGGCGCGGTGCCAAGTGGGAAAGGGTGCTGTTGAGGCTGAAGGCAGCAGCAAAGCCTGCAGCCCCCAGGTCTGTGGGGCTACGCAAGCGGTTCCCAAAGAGCTTTAGAACAAGGCATAGTTTTCCCTGCTGGCTCTTTGGGCGGGGGACCCATCTCCAGCCGTATGGCCATTTTTGTGCCTGGCGCGGCGCCAAGTGGGAAAGGGTGGTGTCGAGGCTGAACGCAGCAGGAAGGCCCGTAGTTCCCAGGTCTGCGGGGCTACGCAAGCGGTTCCCAAAGAGCTTTAGAACAAGGCAGAGTTTTCCCTGCTGGCTCCTTGGGCAGGGGACCCATCTCCAGCCATATGGCCATTTTTGTGCCTAGCCCGGCGCCCTGAGGGAAAGGGTGGTTTTGAGGCTGAAGGCAGCAGGAAAGCCCGCAGCCCCCAGGTCTGTAGGTCTACAGAAGCGGATCCCAAAGAGCTTTAGAACAAGGCATAGTTTTCCCTGCTGGCTCCTTGGGCGGGGGACCCATCTCCAGCCGTATGGCCATTTTTGTGCCTGGCGCGGCACCAAGTGGGAAAGGGTGGTGTCGAGGCTGAAGGCAGCAGGAAAGCCCGCAGCCCCCAGGTCTGTGGGTCTACGCAAGCGGTTCCCAAAGAGCCTTAGAACAAGGCATAGTTTTCCCTGCTGTCTCTTTGGGCGGGGGACCCATCTCCAGCCGTATGGCCATTTTTGTGCCTGGCGCGGCGCCAAGTGGGAAAGGGTGGTGTCGAGGCTGAAGGCAGCAGGAAGGCCCGCAGCCCCCAGGTCTGTGGGGCTACGCAAGCGGTTCCCAAAGAGCTTTAGAACAAGGCAGAGTTTTCCCTGCTGGCTCTTTGGGCGGGATACCCATCTCCAGCTGTATGGCCATTTTTGTGCCTGGCGCGGCGCCAAGTGGGAAAGTGTGGTTTTGAGGCTGAAGACAGCAGGAAAGCCCGCAGCCCCCAGGTCTGTGGGGCTACGCAAGCATTTTCCAAAGAGCTTTAGAACAAGGCATAATTTTCCCTGCCTGCTCCTTGGGCAGGGGACCCATCTCCAGCCATATGGCAATTTTTGTGCCTGGCCCGGCGCTCAGAGGGAAAGGGTGGTGTCGAGGCTGAAGGCAGCAGGAAAGCCCGCAGCCCCCAGGTCTGTGGGGCTACGCAAGCGGTTCCCAAAGAGCTTTAGAACAAGGCATAGTTTTCTCTGCTGGATCTTTGGGCGGGGGACCCATCTCCAGCCGTATGGCCATTTTTGGGCCTGACGAACCACCAAGTGTGAAATGGTGGTGTCGAGGCTGAAGGCAGCAGGAAAGCCCGCAGCCCCCAGGTCTGTGGGGCAACGCAAGCGGTTCCCAAAAAACTTTAGAACAAGGCATAATTTTTCCTGCTGGCTCTTTGGGCAGGGGACCCATCTCCAGCCATAGGCCTTTTTTGTGTCTGTCGCGGCGCCCAGAGGGAAAGGGTGCTTTTGAGGCTGAAGGCAGCAGGAAAGCCCGCAGCCCCCAGGTGTGTGGGACAATGCAAGCGGTTCCCAAAGAGCTTTAGAACAAGGCATAGTTTTCCCTGCTGGCTCTTTGGGCGGGGGACCCATCTCCAGCCATATGGCCATTTTTGTGCCCGGCGCGGCGCCAAGTGGGAAAGGTTGGTGTCGAGGCTGAAGGCAGAAGGAAAGCCCGCAGCCCCCAGGTCTGTGGGACAATGCAAGCGGTTCCCAAAGAGCTTTAGAACAAGGCATAGTTTTCCCTGCTGGCTCTTTGGGCGGGGGACCCATCTCCAGCCGTATGGCCATTTTTGTGCCTGGCGCGGCGCCAAGTGGGAAAGGGTGGTGTCGAGGCTGAAGGCAGCAGGAAAGCCCGCAGCCCCCAGGTCTGTGGGGCTACGGAAGCGGTTTCCAAAGAGCTTTAGAACAAGGGATAGTTTTCCCTGCTGGCTCTTTGGGCGGGGGACCCATGTCCATCCATATGCCCATTTTTCTGCCTGGCCCGGCGCCCAGAGGGAAAGGGTGGTGTCGAGGCTGAAGGCAGCAGGAAAACCCGCAGCCCCCAGGTCTGTGGGGCTACGCAAGCGGTTCCCAAAGACATTTAGAACAAGGCATAGTTTTCCCTACTGGCTCTTTGGGCGGGGGAGCCGTCTCCAGCCATAGGCCTTTTTTGTGTCTGTCGCGACGCCCAGAGGGAAAGGGTGGTTTTGAGGCTGAAGGCAGCAGGAAAGCCCGCAGCCCCCAGGTCTGTGGGACAATGCAAGCGGTTCCCAAAGAGCTTTAGAACAAGGCATAGTTTTCCCTGCTGGCTCTTTGGGCGGGGGACCCATCTCCAGCCGTATGGCCATTTTTGTGCCCGGCGCGGCGCCAAGTGGGAAAGGGTGGTGTCGAGGCTGAAGGCAGCAGGAAAGCCCGCAGCCCCCAGGTCTGTGGGTCTACGCAAGCGGTTCCCAAAGAGCTTTAGAACAAGGCATAGTTTTCCGTGCTGGCTCTTTGGGCGGGGGACCCATCTCCAGCCGTATGGCCATTTTTGTGCCTGGCGCTGTTCCCAGTGGGAAAGGGTGGTTTTGAGGCTGAAAGCAGCAGGGAAGTCCGTAGCCCCAGGACTGTGGGGCTACGCAAGCGGTTCCCAAAGAGCTTTAGAACAAGGCAGAGTTTTCCCTGCTGGCTCCTTGGGCGGGGGACCCATCTCCAGCCGTATGGCCATTTTTGTGCCTGGCGCTGCGCCAAGTGGGAAAGGGTGGTGTCGAGGCTGAAGGCAGCAGGGAAGCCCGTAGCCCCAGGTCTGTGGGGCTACGCAAGCGGTTCCCAAAGAGCCTTAGAACAAGGCAGAGTTTTCCCTGCTGGATCTTTGGGCGTGGTACCCATCTCCAGCCGTATGGCCATTATTGTGCCTGGCGCGGCGACAAGTGGGAAAGGGTGATGTCGAGGCTGAAGGCAGCAGGAAGGCCCGCAGCCCCCAGGTCTGTGGGGCTACGCAAGCGGTTCCCAAAGAGCTTTAGAACAAGGCATAGTTTTCACTGCTGGCTCTTTGGGCGGGGGACCCATCTCCAGCTGTATGGCCATTTTTGTGCCTGGCCCGGCGACAAGTGGGAAAGGGTGGTGTCGAGGCTGAAGGCAGCAGGAAGGCTCGCAGCCCCCAGGTCTGTGGGGCTACGCAAGCGGTTCCCAAAGAGCTTTAGAACAAGGCAGAGTTTTCCCTGCTGGCTCTTTGGGCGGGATACCCATCTCCAGCTGTATGGCCATTTTTGTGCCTGGCGCGGCGCCAAGTGGGAAAGTGTGGTTTTGAGGCTGAAGACAGCAGGAAAGCCCGCAGCCCCCAGGTCTGTGGGGCTACGCAAGCATTTTCCAAAGAGCTTTAGAACAAGGCATAATTTTCCCTGCCTGCTCCTTGGGCAGGGCACCCATCTCCAGCCATATGGCAATTTTTGTGCCTGGCCCGGCGCTCAGAGGGAAAGGGTGGTGTCGAGGCTGAAGGCAGCAGGAAAGCCCGCAGCCCCCAGGTCTGTGGGGCTACGCAAGCGGTTCCCAAAGAGCTTTAGAACAAGGCATAGTTTTCTCTGCTGGATCTTTGGGCGGGGGACCCATCTCCAGCCGTATGGCCATTTTTGGGCCTGACGAACCACCAAGTGTGAAATGGTGGTGTCGAGGCTGAAGGCAGCAGGAAAGCCCGCAGCCCCCAGGTCTGTGGGGCAACGCAAGCGGTTCCCAAAAAACTTTAGAACAAGGCATAGTTTTCCCTGCTGGCTCTTTGGGCGGGGGACCCATCTCCAGCCATATGGCCATTTTTGTGCCCGGCGCGGCGCCAAGTGGGAAAGGCTGGTGTCGAGGCTGAAGGCAGCAGGAAAGCCCGCAGCCCCCAGGTCTGTGGGACAATGCAAGCGGTTCCCAAAGAGCTTTAGAACAAGGCATAGTTTTCCCTGCTGGCTCTTTGGGCGGGGGACCCATCTCCAGCCGTATTGCCATTTTTGTGCCCGGCGCGGCGCCAAGTGGGAAAGGGTGGTGGCAAGGCTGAAGGCAGCAGGAAAGCCCGCAGCCCCCAGGTCTGTGGGTCTACGCAAGCGGTTCCCAAAGAGCTTTAGACAAAGGCATAGTTTTCCCTGCTTGCTCTTTGGGCGGGGGACCCATCTCCAGCCGTATGGCCATTTTTGGGCCTGGCGTGGCGCCAAGTGGTAAAGGGTGGTGTCGAGGCTGAAGACAGCAGGAAGGCCCGCAGCTCCTAGGTCTGTAGGTCTACAGAAGCGGATCCCAAAGAGCTTTAGAACAAGGCATAGTTTTCCCTGCTGGCTCCTTGGGCGGGGGACCCATCTCCAGCCGTATGGCCATTTTTGTGCCTGGCGCGGCGCCAAGTGGGAAAGGGTGGATTTGAGGCTGAAGGCAGCAGGAAAGCCTGCAGCCCCCAGGTCTGTGGGGCTACGGAAGCGGTTCCCAAAGAGCTTTAGAACAAGGCACAGTTTTCCCTGCTGGCTCCTTGGGCGGGGGACCGATCCCCAGCTGTATGGCCATTTTTGTGCATGGCGCGGCACCAAGTGGGAAAGGGTGGTTTTGATGCTGAAGGCAGCAGGAAAGCCCGCAGCCCCCAGGTCTGTGGGGCTACGCAAGCGGTTCCCAAAGAGCTTTAGAACAAGGCATAGTTTTCCCTGCTGGCTCTTTGGGCGGGGGACCCATGTCCATCCATTTGCCCATTTTTGTGCCTGGCGCGGCGACAAGTGGGAAAGTGTGGTTTTGAGGCTGAAGACAGCAGGAAAGCCCGCAGCCCCCAGGTCTGTGGGGCTACGCAAGCGGTTCCCAAAGAGCTTTAGAACAAGGCATAATTTTCCCTGCCTGCTCCTTGGGCAGGGGACCCATCTCCAGCCATATGGCCATTTTTGTGCCTGGCCCGGCGCCCAGAGGGAAAGGGTGGTGTCGAGGCTGAAGGCAGCAGGAAAGCCCGCAGCCCCCAGGTCTGTGGGGCTACGCAAGCGGTTCCCAAAGAGCTTTAGAACAAGGCATAGTTTTCCCTGCTGGCTCTTTGGGCGGGGGACCCATCTCCAGCCGTATGGCCATTTTTGTGCCTGGCGCGGCGCCAAGTGGGAAAGGGTGGTGTCGAGGCTGAAGGCAGCAGGAAAGCCCGCAGCCCCCAGGTCTGTGGGGCTCCGGAAGCGGTTCCCAAAGAGCTTTAGAACAAGGGATAGTTTTCCCTGCTGGCTCTTTGGGCGGGGGACCCATGTCCATCCATATGCTCATTTTTCTGCCTGGCCCGGCGCCCAGAGGGAAAGGGTGGTGTCGAGGCTGAAGGCAGCAGGAAAACCCGCAGCCCCCAGGTCTGTTGGGCTACGCAAGTGGTTCCCAAAGAGCTTTAGAACAAGGCATAGTTTTCCCTGCTGGCTCTTTGGGCATGGGGCCCATCTCCAGCCGTATGGCCATTTTTGTGCCTGGCGCGGCGACACGTGGGAAAGGGTGGTGTTGAGGCTGAAGGCAGCAGGAAGGCCCGCAGCCCCCAGGTCTGTGGGGCTACGCAAGCGGTTCCCAAAGAGCTTTAGAACAAGGCAGAGTTTTCCCTGCTGGCTCTTTGGGCGGGGTACCCATCTCCAGCTGTATGGCCATTTTTGTGCCTGGCGCGGCGCCAAGTGGGAAAGTGTGGTTTTGAGGCTGAAGACAGCAGGAAAGCCCGCAGCCCCCAGGTCTGTGGGGCTACGCAAGCGGTTCCCAAAGAGCTTTAGAACAAGGCATAGTTTTCCCTGCTGGCTCTTTGGGCGGGGGAGCCGTCTCCAGCCATAGGCCTTTTTTGTGTCTGTCGCGACGCCCAGAGGGAAAGGGTGGTTTTGAGGCTGAAGGCAGCAGCAAAGCCCGCAGCCCCCAGGTCTGTGGGACAATGCAAGCGGTTCCCAAAGAGCTTTAGAACAAGGCATAGTTTTCCCTGCTGGCTCTTTGGGCGGGGGACCCATCTCCAGCCGTATGGCCATTTTTGTGCCCGGCGCGGCGCCAAGTGGGAAAGGGTGGTGTCGAGGCTGAAGGCAGCAGGAAAGCCCGCAGCCCCCAGGTCTGTGGGTCTACGCAAGCGGTTCCCAAAGAGCTTTAGAGCAAAGCATAGTTTTCCGTGCTGGCTCTTTGGGCGGGGGACCCATCTCCAGCCGTATGGCCATTTTTGTGCCTGGCGCTGTTCCCAGTGGGAAAGGGTGGTTTTGAGGCTGAAAGCAGCAGGGAAGTCCGTAGCCCCAGGACTGTGGGGCTACGCAAGCGGTTCCCAAAGAGCTTTAGAACAAGGCAGAGTTTTCCCTGCTGGCTCTTTGGGCGGGGGACCCATCTCCAGCCGTATGGCCATTTTTGTGCCTGGCGCGGCGCCAAGTGGGAAAGGGTGGTGTCGAGGCTGAAGGCAGCAGGAAAGCCCGTAGCCCCAGGTCTGTGGGGCTACGCAAGCGGTTCCCAAAGAGCTTTAGAACAAGGCATAGTTTTCCCTGCTGGCTCTTTGGGCGGGAGACCCATCTCCAGCCGTATGGCCATTATTGTGCCTGGCGCGGCGACAAGTGGGAAAGGGTGGTGTCGAGGCTGAAGGCAGCAGGAAGGCCCGCAGCCCCCAGGTCTGTGGGGCTACGCAAGCGGTTCCCAAAGAGCTTTAGAACAAGGCATAGTTTTCACTGCTGGCTCTTTGGGCGGGGGACCCATCTCCATCTGTATGGCCATTTTTGTGCCTGGCGCGGCGCCAAGTGGGAAAGGGTGGTGTCGAGGCTGAACGCAGCAGGAAGGCCCGCAGCCCCCAGGTCTGTGGGGCTACGCCAGCGGTTCCCAAAGAGCTTTAGAACAAGGCAGAGTTTTCCCTGCTGGCTCCTTGGGCGGGGGACCCATCTCCAGCCGTATGGCCATTTTTGGGCCTGACGCGGCACCAAGTGTGAAAGGGTGGTGTCGAGGCTGAAGGCAGCAGGAAAGCCTGCAGCCCCCAGGTCTGTGGGGCAACGCAAGCGGTTCCCAAAGAGCTTTAGAACAAGGCACAGTTTTCCCTGCTGGCTCCTTGGGCAGGGGACCCATCTCCAGCCATATGGCCATTTTAGTGCCTGGCGTGGTGCCAAGTGGTAAAGGGTGGTGTCGAGGCTGAAGACAGCAGGAAGGCCCGCAGCTCCTAGGTCTACAGAAGCGGATCCCAAAGAGCTTTAGAACAAGGCATAGTTTTCCCTGTTGGCTCTTTGGGCGTGGCACCCATCTCCAGCCGTATGGCCATTTTTGGGCCTGGCGCGGCACCAAGTGGGGAAGGGTGGTGTCGAGGCTGAAGGCAGCAGGAAAGCCCGCAGCCCCCAGGTCTGTGGGGCTACGCAAGCGGTTCCCAAAGAACTTTAGAACAAGGCATAATTTTTCCTGCTGGCTCTTTGGGCAGGGGACCCATCTCCAGGCATAGGCCTTTTTTGTGTCTTTCGCGGCGCCCAGAGGGAAAGGGTGGTTTTGAGGCTGAAGGCAGCAGGAAAGCCCGCAGCCCCCAGGTCTGTGGGACAATGCAAGCGGTTCCCAAAGAGCTTTAGAACAAGGCATAGTTTTCCCTGCTGGCTCTTTGGGCAGGGGACCCATCTCCAGCCATATGGCCATTTTTGGGCCTGGCGCGGCACCAAGTGTGAAAGGGTGGTGTGAGGCTGAAGGCAGCAGGAAAGCCCGCAGCCCCCAGGTCTGTGGTGCTACGCAAGCAGTTCCCAAAGAGCTTTAGAACAAGGCATAGTTTTCCCTGCTGGCTCTTAGGGCGTGGAAGCCATCTCCAGCCATAGGCCTTTTTTGTGCTTGTCCTGGTGCCCAGAGGGAAAGGGTGGTTTTGAGGCTGAAGGCAGCAGGAAAGCCCGCAGCCCCCAGGTCTGTGGGACAATGCAAGCGGTTCCCAAAGGGCGTTAGAACAAGGCATAGTGTTCCCTGCTGGCTCTTTGGGCGGGAGACCCATCTCCAGCCGTATGGCCATTATTGTGCCTGGCGCGGTGCCCAGTGGGAAAGCGTGGTGTCGAGGCTGAAGTCAGCAGGAAGGCCCGCAGCTCCCAGGTCTGTGGGGCTAGGCAAGAGGTTCCCAAAGACCTTTAGAACAAGGCATAGTTTTCCCTGCTGGCTCTTTGGGCCGGAGACCCATCTCCAGCCATAGGCCATTTTTGTGCCTGGCGCGGCGCCACGTGGGAAAGGGTGGTGTCGAGGCTGAAGGCAGCAGGAAAGCCCGCAGCCCCCAGGTCTGTGGGGCTACGCACGCGGTTCCCAAAGAGCTTTAGAACAAGGCATAGTTTTCCCTGCTGGCTCCTTGGGCGGGTGACCCATCTCCAGCCGTATGGCCATTTTTGTGTATGGCGCGGCGACAAGTGGGAAAGGGTATCTTTGAGGCTGAAGGCAGCAACAAAAGCCCGCAGCCCCCAGGTCTGTGGGGCTACGCAAGCGGTTCCCAAAGAGCTTTAGAACAAGGCAGAGTTTTCCCTGCTGGCTCTTTGGGCTGGGGACCCATGTCCATCCATATGCCCATTTTTGTGCCTGGCCCAGACGTCAGAGGGAAAGGGTGGTGTCGAGGCTGAAGGCAGCAGGAAAGCCCGCAGCCCCCAGGTCTCTGGGGCTACGAAAGAGGTTCCCAAAGGGCCATAGAACAAGGCATAGTTTTCCCTACTGGCTCTTTGGGAAGGGCACCCATCTCCAGCCGTATAGCCATTTTTGTGCCTGGCGCGGCGCCAAGTGGGAAAGGGTGGTGGCAAGGCTGAAGGCAGCAGCAAAGTCTGCAGCCCCCAGGTCTGTGGGGCTACGCAAGTGGTTCCCAAAGAGCTTTAGAACAAGGCATAGTTTTCCCTGCTGGCTCTTTGGGCGTGGGACCCATCTCCAGCCCTACGGCCATTTTTACTCCTGGCACGGCGCCAAGTCGGAAAGGGTGGTTTCGAGGCTGAAGGCAGCAGGAAGGCCCGCAGCCCCCAGGTCTGTGGGGCTACGCAAGCGGTTCCCAAAGAGCTTTAGAACAAGGCATAGTTTTCCCTGCTGGCTCTTTGGGCGGGGGACCCATCTCCAGCCGTATGGCCATTTTTGTGCCTAGCGCGGCGCCAAGTGGGGAAGGGTGGTGTCGAGGCTGAAGGCAGCAGGAAAGCCCGCAGCCCCCAGGTCTGTGGGGCTACGAAAGCGGTTCCCAAATGGCCTTAGAACGAGGCATAGTTTTCCCTGCTGGCTCTTTGGGAAGGGGACCCATGTCCATCCGTATAGCCATTGTTGTGCCTGGCGCGGCGCCAAGTGGGAAAGGGTGGTTTTGAGGCTGAAGGCAGCAGCAAAGTCTGCAGCCCCCAGGTCTGTGGGGCTACGCAAGCAGTTCCCAAAGAGCTTTAGAACAAGGCATAGTTTTCCCTGCTGGCTCTTTGGGTTCGGGACCCATCTCCAGCCATATGGCCATTTTTGTGCCTAGCGCAGCGCCCAGCGGGAAAGGGTGGTTTTGAAGCTGAAGGCAGCAGGAAAGCCTGCAGCCCCCAGGTCTGTGGGGCTACGCAAGCGGTTCCCAAAGAGCTTTAGAACAAGGCATAGTTTTCCCTGCTGACTCCTTGGGCGTGGCACCCATGTCCAGCCGTATGGCCATTTTTGTGCCTGGCGCGGCGCCAAGTTCTAGAGGGTGGCTTTGAGGCTGAAGGCAGCAGGAAAGCCTGCAGCCCCCAGGTCTATGTGGCTACGCAAGCGGTTCCCAAAGACCTTTAGAAAAAGGCATAATTTTCCCTGCTGGCTCTTTGGGCGGGGGACCCATCTCCAGCCATATGGGCATTTTTGTGCCTGGCGCGGCGCCAAGTGGGAAAGGGTAGATTTGCGGCTGAAGGCAGCAGGAAAGCCCGCAACCCCCAGGACTGTTGGGCTACGCATGTGGTTCCCAAAGAGCTTTTGAAAAAGGCATAATTTTCCCTGCTGGCTCTTTGGGCAGGGGACCCATCTCCAGCCATATGGCCATTTTTGTGCCTGGCGTGGTGCCCAGACGGAAAAGGTGGTTTTGAGGCTGAAGGCAGCAGGAAAGCCCGCAGCCCCCAGGTCTGTGGGACAACACAAGCGGTTCCCAAAGAGCTTTAGAACAAGGCATAGTTTTCCCTGCTGGCTCTTTGGGCGGGGGACCCATCTCCAGCCATATGGGCATTTTGGTGCCTGGCGCGCCGCCAAGTGGGAAAGGCTGGTGTCGAGGCTGAAGGCAGCAGGAAAGCCCGCAACCCCAGGACTGTTGGGCTACGCAAGCGGTTCCCAAAGAGCTTCAGAACAAGGCATAGTTTTCCCGGCTGGCTCTTTGGGCTCAGGACCCATCTCCAGCCATATGGCCATTTTTGTGCCTAGAGCAGCGCCCAGAGGGAAAGGGTGGTTTTGAGGCTGAAGGCAGCAGGAAAGCCTGCAGCCCCCAGGTCTGTGGGACTACGCAAGCGATTCCCAAAGAGCTTTAGACAAAGGCATATTTTCCCTGCTGGCTCTTTGGGCGGGGGACCTATCTCCAGCCATATGGCCGTTTTTGTGCCTGGCGCGGCGCCAAGTGGGAAAGGGTAGATTTGCGGCTGAAGGCAGCAGCAAAGCCTGCAGCCCCCTGGTCTCTGGGGCTACGCAAGCGGTTCCCAAAGAGCTTTAGAACAAGGCGTAGTTTTCCCTGCTGGCTCTTTGGGCGGGGGACCCATCTCCAGCCGTATGGCCATTTTTGTGCCTGGCGCGGCGCCAAGTGGGAAAGGGTGGTGTTGAGGCTGAAGGGAGCAGGAAAGCCCGCAGCCCCCAGGTCTGTGGGGCTACGCAAGCGGTTCCCAAAGAGCTTTAGAACAAGGCATAGTTTTCCCTGTTGGCTCTTTGGGCGGGGCACCCATCTCCAACCATATGGCCATTTTTGTGCCTGGCGCGGTGCCAAGTGGGAAAGGGTGTTGTCGAGGCTGAAGGCAGCAGGAAAGCCTGCAGCCCCCAGGTCTGTGGGACTACGCAAGCGGTTCCCAAAGAGGTTTCGAACAAGGCATAGTTTTCCCTGCTGGCTCTTTGGGCGGGGGACCTATCTCCAGCCATATGGCCGTTTTTGTGCCTGGCGCGGCGCCAAGTGGGAAAGGGTAGATTTGCGGCTGAAGGCAGCAGCAAAGCCTGCAGCCCCCAGGTCTCTGGGGTACGCAAGCGGTTCCCAAAGAGCTTTAGAACAAGGCGTAGTTTTCCCTGCTGGCTCTTTGGGCGGGGGACCCATCTCCAGCCGTATGGCCATTTTTGTGCCTGGCGCGGCGCCAAGTGGGAAAGGGTGGTGTTGAGGCTGAAGGCAGCAGGAAAGCCCGCAGCCCCCAGGTCTGTGGGGCTACGCAAGCGGTTCCCAAAGAGCTTTAGAACAAGGCATAGTTTTCCCTGCTGGCTCTTTGGGCAGGGGACTCATCTCTAGCCGTAGGCCATTTTTGTGCCTGGTGCGGTGCCAAGTGGGAAAGGGTGGTGTTGAGGCTGAAGGCAGCAGGAAAGCCCGCAGCCCCCAGGTCTGTGGGGCTACGCAAGCGGTTCCCAAAGAGCTTTAGAACAAGGCATAGTTTTCCCTGCTGGCTCTTGGGCATGGGGCCCATGTCCAGCCTTATGGCCATTATTGCGCCTGGCGCGGCGCCAAGTGGGAAAGGGTGGTGTCGAGGCTGTAGGCAGCAGGAAGACCTGCAACCCCAGGTCTGTGGGGCTACGCAAGCGGTTCCCAAAGAGCTTTAGAACAAGGCATAGTTTTCCCTGCTAGCTCCTTGGGCATGGGACCCATCTCCACCATATGCCATTTTTGTGCCTGGCGCGGCGCCAAGTGGGAAAGGGTGGTTTTGAGGCTGAAGGCAGCAGGAAAGCCCGCAGCCCCCCGGTCTGTGGGGCTACGCACGCGGTTCCCAAAGAGCTTTAGAACAAGGCAGAGTTTTCCCTCATGGCTCCTTGGGCGGGAGACCCATTGCCTGCCGTATGGCCATTTTTGTGCCTGGCGTGGCGCCAAGTGGGAAAGGGTGGTGTCGAGGCTGAAGGCAGCAGGAAAGCCCGCAGCCCCCAGGTCTGTGGGGCTACGCAAGTGGTTCCCAAAGAGCTTTAGAACAAGGCAGAGTTTTCCCTGCTGGCTCTTTGGGCGTGGCACACATCTCCAGCCATATGGCCCTTTATGTGCCTGGCGCGGCACCAAGTGGGAAAGGGTGGTATCGAGGCTGAAGGCAGCAGGAAAGCCTGCAGCCCCCAGGTCTGTGGGGCTACGCAAGCGGTTCCCAAAGAGCTTTAGACAAAGGCATAGTTTTCCCTGCTGGCTCTTTGGGCGGGGGACCCATCTCCAGCCGTACGGCCATTTTTGGGCCTGGCACGGCACGAAGTGGGAAAGGTGGTTTTGAGGCTGAAGGCAGCAGGAAAGCCCGCAGCCCCCAGATCTATTGGGCTACGCAAGCGGTTCCCAAAGAGCCTTAGAACAAGGCATAGTTTTCCCTGCTGACTTCTTGGGCGTGGCACCCATCTCCAGCCGTATGGCGATTTTTGTGCATGGCGCGGCGCCAAGTGGGAAAGGGTGTTGTCGAGGCTGAAGGCAGCAGCAAAGCCCGCAGCCCCCAGGTCTGTGGGGCTAAGCAAGCGGTTCCCAAAGAGCTTTAGAACAAGGCATAGTTTTCCCTGCTGGCTCTTTGGGCGTGGGACCCATCTCCAGCCCTACGGCCATTTTTACTCCTGGCACGGCGCCAAGTCGGAAAGGGTGGTTTCGAGGCTGAAGGCAGCAGGAAAGCCCGCAGCCCCCAGGTCTGTGGGGCTACGCAAGCGGTTCCCAAAGAGCTTTAGAACAAGGCATAGTTTTCCCTGCTGCCTCTTTGGGCATGGGGCCCATGTCCAGCCGT
Organism: Rissa tridactyla; assembly: GCF_028500815.1. Classification (NCBI taxonomy): domain Eukaryota; kingdom Metazoa; phylum Chordata; class Aves; order Charadriiformes; family Laridae; genus Rissa; species Rissa tridactyla. The sequence continues at coordinate 178,282 of NW_026529446.1, read as the reverse complement.
ATGGCCATTATTGCGCCTGGCGCGGCGCCAAGTGGGAAAGGGTTGTGTCGAGGCTGTAGGCAGCAGGAAGACCCGCAACCCCAGGTCTGTGGGGCTACGCAAGCGGTTCCCAAAGAGCTTTAGAACAAGGCATAGTTTTCCCTGCTAGCTCCTTGGGCATGGGACCCATCTCCACCATATGCCATTTTTGTGCCTGGCGCGGCGCCAAGTGGGAAAGGGTGGTTTTGAGGCTGAAGGCAGCAGGAAAGCCCGCAGCCCCCAGGTCTGTGGGGCTACGCAAGCGGTTCCCAAAGAGCTTTAGACAAAGGCATAGTTTTCCCTGCTGGCTCTTTGGGCGGGAGACCCATGTCCAGCCATAGGCCATTTTTGTGTCTGTCCCTGCGCCCAGAGGGAAAGGGTGGTTTTGAGGCTGAAGGCAGCAGGAAAGCCTGCAGCCCCCAGGTCTGTGGGACAATTCAAGCGGTTCCCAAAGAGCTTTAGAACAAGGCATAGTTTTCCCTGCTGGCTCCTTGGGTAAGGGACCCATCTCCATCCGTATGGCCATTTTTGTGCCTGGCGCGGCGCCAAGTGACAAAGGGTGGTTTTGAGGATGAAGGCAGCAGGAAAGCCTGCAGCCCCCAGGTCTGTGGGGCTACGCAAGCGGTTCCCAAAGAGCTTTAGAACAAGGCATAGTTTTCCCTGCTGGCTCTTTGGGCGGGGGACCCATGTCCAGCCGTATGGCCATTTTTGTGCCTGGCGCGGTGCCAAGTGGGAAAGGGTGGTGTCGAGGCTGAAGGCAGCAGGAAGGCCCGCAGCTCCCAGGTCTGTGGGGCTACGCAAGCGGTTCCCAAAGACCTTTAGAACAAGGCAGTGTTTTTCCTGCTGGCTCTTTGGGCCAGGGAACCATCTCCAGCCATAGGCCTTTTTTGTGTCTGTACTGGCGCCCAGAGGGAAAGGCTGGTGTCGAGGTTGAAGGCAGCAGGAATGCCCGCAGCCCCCAGGTCTGTGGGGCTACGCAAGCGGTTCCCAAAGAGCCTTAGAACAAGGTACAGTTTTCCCTGTTGGCTCTTTGGGCGGGGGACCCATCTCCAGCCGTATGGCCATTTTTGTGCCTGGCGCGGTGCCCAGTGGGAAAGGGTAGTTTTGAGGCTGAAGGCACCAGGAAAGCCTGCAGCCCCCAGGTCTCTGGGGCTACGCAAGCGGTTCCCAAAGAGCCTTAGAACAAGGCATAGTTTTCCCTGCTGGCTCTTTGGGCGGGGGACCCATCTCCAGCCGTATGGCCATTTTTGTGCCTGGCGCGTTGGAAGTGGTAAAGGGTGGTTTTGAGGCTGAAGGCAGCAGGAAAGCCCGCAGCCCCCAGGTCTGTGGGGCTACGAAAGAGGTTCCCAAAGGGCCATAGAACAAGGCATAGTTTTCCCTACAGGCTCTTTGGGAAGGACACCCATCTCCAACCGTATAGCCATTTTTGTGCCTGGCGCGGCGCCAAGTGGGAAAGGGTGGTGGCAAGGCTGAAGGCAGCAGCAAAGTCTGCAGCCCCCAGGTCTGTGGGGCTACGCAAGCGGTTCTCAAAGAGCTTTAGAACAAGGCATAGTTTTCCTTGCTGGCTCCTTGGGCGGGGGACCCATCTCCAGCCGTATGGCCATTTTTGTGCATGGCGTGGCGCCAAGTGTGAAAGGGTGTTGTCGAGGCTGAAGGGAGCAGGAAAGCCTGCAGCCCCCAGGTCTGTGGGGCTACGCAAGCGGTTCCCAAAGAGCTTTAGAACAAAGCATAGTTTTCCCTCATGGCTCTTTGGGCGGGAGACCCATCTCCATCCGTATGGCCATTTTTGTGCCTAGCGCGGCGCCAAGTGGGAAAGGGTGGTTTTGAGGCTGAAGGCAGCAGGAAAGCCCGCAGCCCCCAGGTCTGTGGGACAATGCAAGCGGTTCCCAAAGAGCTTTAGAACAAGGCATAGTTTTCCCTGCTGGCTCTTTGGGCGGGGGACCCATGTCTAGCCGTATGGCCATTTTGGTGCCTAGCGCGGCGCGTAGTGGGAAAGGGTGGCTTTGAGGCTGAAGGCAGCAGGAAAGCCTGCAGCCCCCAGGTCTGTGGGGCTACGCAAGCTGTTCCCAAAGAGCTTTAGAACAAGGCATAGTTTTCCCTGCTTGCTCCTTGGGCAGGGGACCCATCTCCAACCGTATGGCCATTTTTGTGCCTGGTGCGGCGCCATGTGGGAAAGGGTGTTGTCGAGGCTGAAGGCAGCAGCAAAGCCCGCAGCCCCCAGGTCTGTGGGGCTAAGCAAGCGGTTCCCAAAGAGCTTTAGAACAAGGCATAGTTTTCCCTGCTGGCTCTTTGCGCGTGGCACACATCTCCAGCCATATGGCCATTTTTGGGCCTGGCGCGGCACGAAGTGGGAAAGGTGGTGTCGAGGCTGAAGGCAGCAGGAAAGCCTGCAGCCCCCAGGTCTGTGGGGCTACGCAAGCGGTTCCCAAAGAGCTTTAGAACAAGGCATAGTTTTCCCTGCTGGCTCTTTGGGCGGCGGACCCATCTCCAGCCGTATGGCCATTTTTGTGCCTGTCCCGGCGCCCAGAGGGAAAGGGTGTTGTCGAGGTTGAAGGCAGCAGGAAAGCCCGCAGCCCCCAGGTCTGTGGGGCTACGCAAGCGGTTCCCAAAGAGCCTTAGAACAAGGTACAGTTTTCCCTGATGGCTCTTTGGGCGGGGGACCCATCTCCAGCCGTATGGCCATTTTTGTGCCTGGCGCGGTGCCCAGTGGGAAAGGGTGATTTTGAGGCTGAAGGCACCAGGAAAGCCTGCAGCCCCCAGGTCTGTGGGGCTACGCAAGCGGTTCCCAAAGAGCCTTAGAACAAGGCATAGTTTTCCCTGCTGGCTCTTTGGGCGGGGGACCCATCTCCAGCCGTATGGCCATTTTTGTGCCTGGCGCGGCGCCAAGTGGGAAAGGGTGGTGTCGAGGCTGAAGGCAGCAGGAAAGCCCGCAGCCCCCAGGTCTCTGGGGCTACGAAAGAGGTTCCCAAAGGGCCATAGAACAAGGCATAGTTTTCCCTACTGGCTCTTTGGGAAGGGCACCCATCTCCAGCCGTATAGCCATTTTTGTGCCTGGCGCGGCGCCAAGTGGGAAAGGGTGGTGGCAAGGCTGAAGGCAGCAGCAAAGTCTGCAGCCCCCAGGTCTGTGGGGCTACGCAAGTGGTTCCCAAAGAGCTTTAGAACAAGGCATAGTTTTCCCTGCTGGCTCTTTGGGCGTGGGACCCATCTCCAGCCCTACGGCCATTTTTACTCCTGGAACGGCGCCAAGTCGGAAAGGGTGGTTTCGAGGCTGAAGGCAGCAGGAAGGCCCGCAGCCCCCAGGTCTGTGGGGCTACGCAAGCGGTTCCCAAAGAGCTTTAGAACAAGGCATAGTTTTCCCTGCTGGCTCTTTGGGCGGGGGACCCATCTCCAGCCATAGGCCATTTTTGTGCCTAGCGCGGCGCCAAGTGGGAAAGGGTGGTGTCAAGGCTGAAGGCAGCAGGAAAGCCCGCAGCCCCCAGGTCTGTGGGGCTATGAAAGCGGTTCCCAAATGGCCTTAGAACGAGGCATATTTTTCCCTGCTGGCTCTTTGGGAAGGGGACCCATCTCCAGCCATATGGCCCTTTATGTGCCTGGCGCGGCGCCAAGTGGGAAAGGGTAGATTTGCGGCTGAAGGCAGCAGGAAAGCCCGCAACCCCCAGGACTGTTGGGCTACGCATGTGGTTCCCAAAGAGCTTTAGAAAAAGGCATAATTTTCCCTGCTGGCTCTTTGGGCAGGGGACCCATCTCCAGCCATATGGCCATTTTTGTGCCTGGCGTGGTGCCCAGACGGAAAAGGTGGTTTTGAGGCTGAAGGCAGCAGGAAAGCCCGCAGCCCCCAGGTCTGTGGGGCTACGCAAGCGGTTCCCAAAGAGCTTTAGAACAAGGCATAGTTTTCCCTGCTGGCTCTTTGGGCGTGGCAACCATGTCCAGCCGTATGGCCATTTTTGTGCCTGGCGCGGCGCCAAGTTCTAGAGGGTGGCTTTGAGGCTGAAGGCAGCAGGAAAGCCTGCAGCCCCCAGGTCTATGTGGCTACGCAAGCAGTTCCCAAAGAGCTTTAGAACAAGGCATAGTTTTCCCTGCTGGCTCTTTGGGCGGGGGACCCATCTCCAGCCATATGGGCATTTTGGTGCCTGGCGCGCCGCCAAGTGGGAAAGGCTGGTGTCGAGGCTGAAGGCAGCAGGAAAGCCCGCAACCCCAGGACTGTTGGGCTACGCAAGCGGTTCCCAAAGAGCTTTAGAACAAGGCATAGTTTTCCCGGCTGGCTCTTTGGGCTCGGGACCCATCTCCAGCCATATGGCCATTTTTGTGCCTAGAGCAGCGCCCAGAGGGAAAGGGTGGTTTTGAGGCTGAAGGCAGCAGGAAAGCCTGCAGCCCCCAGGTCTGTGGGACTACGCAAGCGGTTCCCAAAGAGCTTTAGACAAAGGCATATTTTCCCTGCTGGCTCTTTGGGCGGGGTACCTATCTCCAGCCATATGGCCGTTTTTGTGCCTGGCGCGGCGCCAAGTGGGAAAGGGTAGATTTGCGGCTGAAGGCAGCAGCAAAGCCTGCAGCCCCAGGTCTCTGGGGCTACGCAAGCGGTTCCCAAAGAGCTTTAGAACAAGGCGTAGTTTTCCCTGCTGGCTCTTTGGGCGGGGGACCCATCTCCAGCCGTATGGCCATTTTTGTGCCTGGCGCGGCGCCAAGTGGGAAAGGGTGGTGTTGAGGCTGAAGGGAGCAGGAAAGCCCGCAGCCCCCAGGTCTGTGGGGCTACGCAAGCGGTTCCCAAAGAGCTTTAGAACAAGGCATAGTTTTCCCTGTTGGCTCTTTGGGCGGGGCACCCATCTCCAACCATATGGCCATTTTTGTGCCTGGCGCGGTGCCAAGTGGGAAAGGGTGTTGTCGAGGCTGAAGGCAGCAGGAAAGCCTGCAGCCCCCAGGTCTGTGGGACTACGCAAGTGGTTCCCAAAGAGGTTTAGAACAAGGCATATTTTTCCCTGCTGGCTCTTTGGGCGGGAGACCCATCTCCAGCCATATGGCCATTTTTGTGCCTAGCGCGGCGCCAAGTGGGAAAGGGTGGTGTTGAGGCTGAAGGCAGCAGGAAAGCCCGCAGCCCCCAGGTCTGTGGGGCTACGCAAGCGGTTCCCAAAGAGCTTTAGAACAAGGCATAGTTTTCCCTGCTGGCTCTTTGGGCAGGTGACTCATCTCTAGCCGTAGGCCATTTTTGTGCCTGGCGCGGTGCCAAGTGGGAAAGGGTGGTGTTGAGGCTGAAGGCAGCAGGAAAGCCCGCAGCCCCCAGGTCTGTGGGGCTACGCAAGCGGTTCCCAAAGAGCTTTAGAACAAGGCATAGTTTTCCCTGCTGGCTCTTTGGGCATGGGGCCCATGTCCAGCTGTATGGCCATCATTGCGCCTGGCGCGGCGCCAAGTGGGAAAGGGTTGTGTCGAGGCTGTAGGCAGCAGGAAGACCCGCAACCCCAGGTCTTTGGGGCTACGCAAGGGGTTCCCAAAGAGCTTTAGAACAAGGCATAGTTTTCCCTGCTAGCTCCTTGGGCATGGGACCCATCTCCACCATATGCCATTTTTGTGCCTGGCGCGGCGCCAAGTGGGAAAGGGTGGTTTTGAGGCTGAAGGCAGCAGGAAAGCCCGCAGCCCCCAGGTCTGTGGGGCTACGCAAGTGGTTCCCAAAGAGCTTTAGAACAAGGCAGAGTTTTCCCTCATGGCTCCTTGGGCGGGAGACCCATTGCCTGCCGTATGGCCATTTTTGTGCCTGGCGTGGCGCCAAGTGGGAAAGGGTGGTGTCGAGGCTGAAGGCAGCAGGAAAGCCCGCAGCCCCCAGGTCTGTGGGGCTACGCAAGTGGTTCCCAAAGAGCTTTAGAACAAGGCAGAGTTTTCCCTGCTGGCTCTTTGGGCGTGGCAACCATGTCCAGCCGTATGGCCATTTTTGTGCCTGGCGCGGCGCCAAGTTCTAGAGGGTGGCTTTGAGGCTGAAGGCAGCAGGAAAGCCTGCAGCCCCCAGGTCTATGTGGCTACGCAAGCAGTTCCCAAAGAGCTTTAGAACAAGGCATAGTTTTCCCTGCTGGCTCTTTGGGCGGGGGACCCATCTCCAGCCATATGGGCATTTTGGTGCCTGGCGCGCCGCCAAGTGGGAAAGGGTGGTGTCGAGGCTGAAGGCAGCAGGAAAGCCCGCAACCCCAGGACTGTTGGGCTACGCAAGCGGTTCCCAAAGAGCTTTAGAACAAGGCATAGTTTTCCCGGCTGGCTCTTTGGGCTCGGGACCCATCTCCAGCCATATGGCCATTTTTGTGCCTAGAGCAGCGCCCAGAGGGAAAGGGTGGTTTTGAGGCTGAAGGCAGCAGGAAAGCCTGCAGCCCCCAGGTCTGTGGGACTACGCAAGCGGTTCCCAAAGAGCTTTAGACAAAGGCATATTTTCCCTGCTGGCTCTTTGGGCGGGGTACCTATCTCCAGCCATATGGCCGTTTTTGTGCCTGGCGCGGCGCCAAGTGGGAAAGGGTAGATTTGCGGCTGAAGGCAGCAGCAAAGCCTGCAGCCCCCAGGTCTCTGGGGCTACGCAAGCGGTTCCCAAAGAGCTTTAGAACAAGGCGTAGTTTTCCCTGCTGGCTCTTTGGGCGGGGGACCCATCTCCAGCCGTATGGCCATTTTTGTGCCTGGCGCGGCGCCAAGTGGGAAAGGGTGGTGTTGAGGCTGAAGGGAGCAGGAAAGCCCGCAGCCCCCAGGTCTGTGGGGCTACGCAAGCGGTTCCCAAAGACCTTTAGAACAAGGCATAGTTTTCCCTGTTGGCTCTTTGGGCGGGGCACCCATCTCCAACCATATGGCCATTTTTGTGCCTGGCGCGGTGCCAAGTGGGAAAGGGTGTTGTCGAGGCTGAAGGCAGCAGGAAAGCCTGCAGCCCCCAGGTCTGTGGGACTACGCAAGTGGTTCCCAAAGAGGTTTAGAACAAGGCATATTTTTCCCTGCTGGCTCTTTGGGCGGGGGACCCATCTCCAGCCATATGGCCATTTTTGTGCCTAGCGCGGCGCCAAGTGGGAAAGGGTGGTGTTGAGGCTGAAGGCAGCAGGAAAGCCCGCAGCCCCCAGGTCTGTGGGGCTACGCAAGCGGTTCCCAAAGAGCTTTAGAACAAGGCATAGTTTTCCCTGCTGGCTCTTTGGGCAGGGGACTCATCTCTAGCCGTAGGCCATTTTTGTGCCTGGCGCGGTGCCAAGTGGGAAAGGGTGGTGTTGAGGCTGAAGGCAGCAGGAAAGCCCGCAGCCCCCAGGTCTGTGGGGCTACGCAAGCGGTTCCCAAAGAGCTTTAGAACAAGGCATAGTTTTCCCTGCTGGCTCTTTGGGCATGGGGCCCATGTCCAGCCGTATGGCCATTATTGCGCCTGGCGCGGCGCCAAGTGGGAAAGGGTTGTGTCGAGGCTGTAGGCAGCAGGAAGACCCGCAACCCCAGGTCTGTGGGGCTACGCAAGCGGTTCCCAAAGAGCTTTAGAACAAGGCATAGTTTTCCCTGCTAGCTCCTTGGGCATGGGACCCATCTCCACCATATGCCATTTTTGTGCCTGGCGCGGCGCCAAGTGGGAAAGGGTGGTTTTGAGGCTGAAGGCAGCAGGAAAGCCCGCAGCCCCCAGGTCTGTGGGGCTACGCAAGTGGTTCCCAAAGAGCTTTAGAACAAGGCAGAGTTTTCCCTCATGGCTCCTTGGGCGGGAGACCCATTGCCTGCCGTATGGCCATTTTTGTGCCTGGCGTGGCGCCAAGTGGGAAAGGGTGGTGTCGAGGCTGAAGGCAGCAGGAAAGCCCGCAGCCCCCAGGTCTGTGGGGCTACGCAAGTGGTTCCCAAAGAGCTTTAGAACAAGGCAGAGTTTTCCCTGCTGGCTCTTTGGGCGTGGCACACATCTCCAGCCATATGGCCCTTTATGTGCCTGGCGCGGCACCAAGTGGGAAAGGGTGGTATCGAGGCTGAAGGCAGCAGGAAAGCCTGCAGCCCCCAGGTCTGTGGGGCTACGCAAGCGGTTCCCAAAGAGCTTTAGACAAAGGCATATTTTTCCCTGCTGGCTCTTTGGGCGGGGGACCCATCTCCAGCCATATGGCCATTTTTGTGACTGGCGTGGTGCCCAGACGGAAAAGGTGGTTTTGAGGCTGAAGGCAGCAGGAAAGCCCGCAGCCCCCAGGTCTGTGGGGCTACGCAAGCGGTTCCCAAAGAGCTTTAGAACAAGGCATAGTTTTCCCTGCTGGCTCTTTGGGCGTGGCAACCATGTCCAGCCGTATGGCCATTTTTGTGCCTGGCGCGGCGCCAAGTTCTAGAGGGTGGCTTTGAGGCTGAAGGCAGCAGGAAAGCCTGCAGCCCCCAGGTCTATGTGGCTACGCAAGCAGTTCCCAAAGAGCTTTAGAACAAGGCATAGTTTTCCCTGCTGGCTCTTTGGGCGGGGGACCCATCTCCAGCCATATGGGCATTTTGGTGCCTGGCGCGCCGCCAAGTGGGAAAGGGTGGTGTCGAGGCTGAAGGCAGCAGGAAAGCCCGCAACCCCAGGACTGTTGGGCTACGCAAGCGGTTCCCAAAGAGCTTTAGAACAAGGCATATTTTTCCCGGCTGGCTCTTTGGGCTCGGGACCCATCTCCAGCCATATGGCCATTTTTGTGCCTAGAGCAGCGCCCAGAGGGAAAGGGTGGTTTTGAGGCTGAAGGCAGCAGGAAAGCCTGCAGCCCCCATGTCTGTGGGACTACGCAAGCGGTTCCCAAAGAGCTTTAGACAAAGGCATATTTTCCCTGCTGGCTCTTTGGGCGGGGTACCTATCTCCAGCCATATGGCCGTTTTTGTGCCTGGCGCGGCGCCAAGTGGGAAAGGGTAGATTTGCGGCTGAAGGCAGCAGCAAAGCCTGCAGCCCCCAGGTCTCTGGGGCTACGCAAGCGGTTCCCAAAGAGCTTTAGAACAAGGCGTAGTTTTCCCTGCTGGCTCTTTGGGCGGGGGACCCATCTCCAGCCGTATGGCCATTTTTGTGCCTGGCGCGGCGCCAAGTGGGAAAGGGTGGTGTTGAGGCTGAAGGGAGCAGGAAAGCCCGCAGCCCCCAGGTCTGTGGGGCTACGCAAGCGGTTCCCAAAGAGCTTTAGAACAAGGCATAGTTTTCCCTGTTGGCTCTTTTGGGCGGGGCACCCATCTCCAACCATATGGCCATTTTTGTGCCTGGCGCGGTGCCAAGTGGGAAAGGGTGTTGTCGAGGCTGAAGGCAGCAGGAAAGCCTGCAGCCCCCAGGTCTGTGGGACTACGCAAGCGGTTCCCAAAGAGGTTTAGAACAAGGCATATTTTTCCCTGCTGGCTCCTTGGGCGGGAGACCCATCTCCAGCCATATGGCCATTTTTGTGCCTAGCGCGGCGCCAAGTGGGAAAGGGTGGTGTTGAGGCTGAAGGCAGCAGGAAAGCCCGCAGCCCCCAGGTCTGTGGGGCTACGCAAGCGGTTCCCAAAGAGCTTTAGAACAAGGCATAGTTTTCCCTGCTGGCTCTTTGGGCAGGGGACTCATCTCTAGCCGTAGGCCATTTTTGTGCCTGGCGCGGTGCCAAGTGGGAAAGGGTGGTGTTGAGGCTGAAGGCAGCAGGAAAGCCCGCAGCCCCCAGGTCTGTGGGGCTACGCAAGCGGTTCCCAAAGAGCTTTAGAACAAGGCATAGTTTTCCCTGCTGGCTCTTTGGGCATGGGGCCCATGTCCAGCTGTATGGCCATCATTGCGCCTGGCGCGGCGCCAAGTGGGAAAGGGTTGTGTCGAGGCTGTAGGCAGCAGGAAGACCCGCAACCCCAGGTCTGTGGGGCTACGCAAGCGGTTCCCAAAGAGCTTTAGAACAAGGCATAGTTTTCCCTGCTAGCTCCTTGGGCAAGGGACCCATCTCCACCATATGCCATTTTTGTGCCTGGCGCGGCGCCAAGTGGGAAAGGGTGGTTTTGAGGCTGAAGGCAGCAGGAAAGCCCGCAGCCCCCAGGTCTGTGGGGCTACGCAAGTGGTTCCCAAAGAGCTTTAGAACAAGGCAGAGTTTTCCCTCATGGCTCCATGGGCGGGAGACCCATTGCCTGCCGTATGGCCATTTTTGTGCCTGGCGTGGCGCCAAGTGGGAAAGGGTGGTGTCGAGGCTGAAGGCAGCAGGAAAGCCCGCAGCCCCCAGGTCTGTGGGGCTACGCAAGTGGTTCCCAAAGAGCTTTAGAACAAGGCAGAGTTTTCCCTGCTGGCTCTTTGGGCGTGGCACACATCTCCAGCCATATGGCCCTTTATGTGCCTGGCGCGGCACCAAGTGGGAAAGGGTGGTATCGAGGCTGAAGGCAGCAGGAAAGCCTGCAGCCCCCAGGTCTGTGGGGCTACGCAAGCGGTTCCCAAAGAGCTTTAGACAAAGGCATAGTTTTCCCTGCTGGCTCTTTGGGCGGGGGACCCATCTCCAGCCATATGGCCATTTTTGTGCCTGGCGTGGTGCCCAGACGGAAAAGGTGGTTTTGAGGCTGAAGGCAGCAGGAAAGCCCGCAGCCCCCAGGTCTGTGGGGCTACGCAAGCGGTTCCCAAAGAGCTTTAGAACAAGGCATAGTTTTCCCTGCTGGCTCTTTGGGCGTGGCAACCATGTCCAGCCGTATGGCCATTTTTGTGCCTGGCGCGGCGCCAAGTTCTAGAGGGTGGCTTTGAGGCTGAAGGCAGCAGGAAAGCCTGCAGCCCCCAGGTCTATGTGGCTACGCAAGCAGTTCCCAAAGAGCTTTAGAACAAGGCATAGTTTTCCCTGCTGGCTCTTTGGGCGGGGGACCCATCTCCAGCCATATGGGCATTTTGGTGCCTGGCGCGCCGCCAAGTGGGAAAGGCTGGTGTCGAGGCTGAAGGCAGCAGGAAATCCCGCAACCCCAGGACTGTTGGGCTACGCAAGCGGTTCCCAAAGAGCTTTAGAACAAGGCATAGTTTTCCCGGCTGGCTCTTTGGGCTCGGGACCCATCTCCAGCCATATGGCCATTTTTGTGCCTAGAGCAGCGCCCAGAGGGAAAGGGTGGTTTTGAGGCTGAAGACAGCAGGAAAGCCTGCAGCCCCCAGGTCTGTGGGACTACGCAAGCGGTTCCCAAAGAGCTTTAGACAAAGGCATATTTTCCCTGCTGGCTCTTTGGGCGGGGTACCTATCTCCAGCCATATGGCCGTTTTTGTGCCTGGCGCGGCGCCAAGTGGGAAAGGGTAGATTTGCGGCTGAAGGCAGCAGCAAAGCCTGCAGCCCCCAGGTCTCTGGGGCTACGCAAGCGGTTCCCAAAGAGCTTTAGAACAAGGCGTAGTTTTCCCTGCTGGCTCTTTGGGCGGGGGACCCATCTCCAGCCGTATGGCCATTTTTGTGCCTGGCGCGGCGCCAAGTGGGAAAGGGTGGTGTTGAGGCTGAAGGGAGCAGGAAAGCCCGCAGCCCCCAGGTCTGTGGGGCTACGCAAGCGGTTCCCAAAGAGCTTTAGAACAAGGCATAGTTTTCCCTGTTGGCTCTTTGGGCGGGGCACCCATCTCCAACCATATGGCCATTTTTGTGCCTGGCGCGGTGCCAAGTGGGAAAGGGTGTTGTCGAGGCTGAAGGCAGCAGGAAAGCCTGCAGCCCCCAGGTCTGTGGGACTACGCAAGCGGTTCCCAAAGAGCTTTAGAACAAGGCATAGTTTTCCCTGCTGGCTCTTTGGGCGGGAGACCCATCTCCAGCCATATGGCCATTTTTGTGCCTAGCGCGGCGCCAAGTGGGAAAGGGTGGTGTTGAGGCTGAAGGCAGCAGGAAAGCCCGCAGCCCCCAGGTCTGTGGGGCTACGCAAGCGGTTCCCAAAGAGCTTTAGAACAAGGCATAGTTTTCCCTGCTGGCTCTTTGGGCAGGGGACTCATCTCTAGCCGTAGGCCATTTTTGTGCCTGGCGCGGTGCCAAGTGGGAAAGGGTGGTGTTGAGGCTGAAGGCAGCAGGAAAGCCCGCAGCCCCCAGGTCTGTGGGGCTACGCAAGCGGTTCCCAAAGAGCTTTAGAACAAGGCATAGTTTTCCCTGCTGCCTCTTTGGGCATGGGGCCCATGTCCAGCCGTATGGCCATTATTGCGCCTGGCGCGGCGCCAAGTGGGAAAGGGTTTTGTCGAGGCTGTAGGCAGCAGGAAGACCCGCAACCCCAGGTCTGTGGGGCTACGCAAGCGGTTCCCAAAGAGCTTTAGAACAAGGCATAGTTTTCCCTGCTAGCTCCTTGGGCATGGGACCCATCTCCACCATATGCCATTTTTGTGCCTGGCGCGGCGCCAAGTGGGAAAGGGTGGTTTTGAGGCTGAAGGCAGCAGGAAAGCCCGCAGCCCCCAGGTCTGTGGGGCTACGCAAGTGGTTCCCAAAGAGCTTTAGAACAAGGCAGAGTTTTCCCTCATGGCTCCTTGGGCGGGAGACCCATTGCCTGCCGTATGGCCATTTTTGTTCCTGGCGTGGCGCCAAGTGGGAAAGGGTGGTGTCGAGGCTGAAGGCAGCAGGAAAGCCCGCAGCCCCCAGGTCTGTGGGGCTACGCAAGTGGTTCCCAAAGAGCTTTAGAACAAGGCATAGTTTTCCCTGCTGGCTCCTTGGGCGTGGCACACATCTCCAGCCATATGGCCCTTTATGTGCCTGGCGCGGCACCAAGTGGGAAAGGGTGGTATCGAGGCTGAAGGCAGCAGGAAAGCCTGCAGCCCCCAGGTCTGTGGGGCTACGCAAGCGGTTCCCAAAGAGCTTTAGACAAAGGCATAGTTTTCCCTGCTGGCTCTTTGGGCGGGGGACCCATCTCCAGCCGTACGGCCATTTTTGGGCCTGGCACGGCACGAAGTGGGAAAGGTGGTTTTGAGGCTGAAGGCAGCAGGAAAGCCCGCAGCCCCCAGATCTATTGGGCTACGCAAGCGGTTCCCAAAGAGCCTTAGAACAAGGCATAGTTTTCCCTGCTGACTTCTTGGGCGTGGCACCCATCTCCAGCCGTATGGCGATTTTTGTGCATGGCGCGGCGCCAAGTGGGAAAGGGTGTTGTCGAGGCTGAAGGCAGCAGCAAAGCCCGCAGCCCCCAGGTCTGTGGGGCTAAGCAAGCGGTTCCCAAAGAGCTTTAGAACAAGGCATAGTTTTCCCTGCTGTCTCATTGCGCGTGGCACACATCTCCAGCCATATGGCCATTTTTGGGCCTGGCACGGCACGAAGTGGGAAAGGTGGTGTCGAGGCTGAAGGCAGCAGGAAAGCCTGCAGCCCCCAGGTCTGTGGGGCTACGCAAGCGGTTCCCAAAGAGCTTTAGAACAAGGCATAGTTTTCCCTGCTGGCTCTTTGGGCGGGGGACCCATCCCCAGCCGTATGGCCTTTTTTGTGCCTGTCCCGGCGCCCAGAGGGAAAGGGTGTTGTCGAGGTTGAAGGCAGCAGGAAAGCCCGCAGCCCCCAGGTCTGTGGGGCTACGCAAGCGGTTCCCAAAGAGCCTTAGAACACGGTACAGTTTTCCCTGATGGCTCTTTGGGCGGGGGACCCATCTCCAGCCGTATGGCCATTTTTGTGCCTGGCGCGGTGCCCAGTGGGAAAGGGTGGTTTTGAGGCTGAAGGCACCAGGAAAGCCTGCAGCCCCCAGGTCTGTGGGGCTACGCAAGCGGTTCCCAAAGAGCCTTAGAACAAGGCATAGTTTTCCCTGCTGGCTCTTTGGGCGGGGGACCCATGTCCAGCCGTATGGCCATTTTTGTGCCTGGCGCGGCGCCAAGTTGGAAAGGGTGGTGTCGAGGCTGAAGGCAGCAGGAAAGCCCGCAGCCCCCAGGTCTCTGGGGCTACGAAAGAGGTTCCCAAAGGGCCATAGAACAAGGCATAGTTTTCCCTACTGGCTCTTTGGGAAGGGCACCCATCTCCAGCCGTATAGCCATTTTTGTGCCTGGCGCGGCGCCAAGTGGGAAAGGGTGGTGGCAAGGCTGAAGGCAGCAGCAAAGTCTGCAGCCCCCAGGTCTGTGGGGCTACGCAAGTGGTTCTCAAAGAGCTTTAGAACAAGGCATAGTTTTCCCTGCTGGCTCTTTGGGCGTGGGACCCATCTCCAGCCCTACGGCCATTTTTACTCCTGGCACGGGGCCAAGTCGGAAAGGGTGGTTTCGAGGCTGAAGGCAGCAGGAAGGCCCGCAGCCCCCAGGTCTGTGGGGCTACGCAAGCGGTTCCCAAAGAGCTTTAGAACACGGCATAGTTTTCCCTGCTGGCTCTTTGGGCGGGGGACCCATCTCCAGCCGTATGGCCATTTTTGTGCCTAGCGCGGCGCCAAGTGGGAAAGGGTGGTGTTGAGGCTGAAGGCAGCAGGAAAGCCCGCAGACCCCAGGTCTGTGGGGCTACGAAAGCGGTTCCCAAATGGCCTTAGAACGAGGCATAGTTTTCCCTGCTGGCTCTTTGGGAAGGGGACCCATGTCCATCCGTATAGCCATTGTTGTGCCTGGCGCGGCGCCAAGTGGGAAAGGGTGGTTTTGAGTGAGAAGGCAGCAGCAAAGTCTGCAGCCCCCACGTCTGTGGGGCTACGCAAGCGGTTCCCAAAGAGCTTTAGAACAAGGCATAGTTTTCCCTGCTGGCTCTTTGGGCGTGGGACCAATCTCCAGCCTTACTGCCATTTTTGTGCCTGGCGCGGCGCCAAGTGGGAAAGGGTGGTGTCGAGGCTGAAGGCAGCAGGAAGGCCCGCCGCCCCCAGGTCTGTGGGGCTACGCAAGCGGTTCCCAAAGAGCTTTAGAACAAGGCATAGTTTTCCCTGCTGGCTCTTTGGGCTCGGGACCCATCTCCAGCCATATGGCCATTTTTGTGCCTAGCGCAGCGCCCAGCGGGAAAGGGTGGTTTTGAGGCTGAAGGCAGCAGGAAAGCCTGCAGCCCCCAGGTCTGTGGGGCTACGCAAGCGGTTCCCAAAGAGCTTTAGAACAAGGCATAGTTTTCCCTGCTGGCTCTTTGGGCGTGGCACCCATGTCCAGCCGTATGGCCATTTTTGTGCCTGGCGCGGCGCCAAGTTCTAGAGGGTGGCTTTGAGGCTGAAGGCAGCAGGAAAGCCTGCAGCCCCCAGGTCTATGTGGCTACGCAAGCGGTTCCCAAAGACCTTTAGAAAAAGGCATAATTTTCCCTGCTGGCTCTTTGGGCGGGGGACCCATCTCCAGCCATATGACCATTTTTGTGCCTGGCGCGGCGCCAAGTGGGAAAGGGTGGTTTTGAGGCTGAAGGCAGCGGTAAATCCTGCAGCCCCCAGGTCTGTGGGGCTACGCAAGCGGTTCCCAAAGAGCTTTAGAACAAGGCATAGTTTTCCCTGCTGGCTCTTTGGGCGGGGGACCCATCTCCAGCCATACGGCCATTTTTGTGCCTGGCGTTGCGCCAAGTGGGAAAGGGTGGTGTCGAGGCTGAAGGCAGCAGGAAGGCCCGCAGCCCCCAGGTCTGTGGGGGTACGCAAGCGGTTCCCAAAGAGCTTTAGAACAAGGCATAGTTTTCCCTGCTGGCTCTTTGGGCGGGGGACCTATCTGCAGTCATATGGCCCTTTATGTGCGTGGCGCGGCGCCAAGTGGGAAAGGGTAGATTTGCGGCTGAAGGCAGCAGGAAAGCCCGCAACCCCCAGGACTGTTGGGCTACGCATGTGGTTCCCAAAGAGCTTT
This sequence comes from Rissa tridactyla, assembly GCF_028500815.1. NCBI lineage: Eukaryota > Metazoa > Chordata > Aves > Charadriiformes > Laridae > Rissa > Rissa tridactyla. Next base: position 162,714 of record NW_026529446.1, on the reverse strand, counting down.
AGAAAAAGGCATAATTTTCCCTGCTGGCTCTTTGGGCAGGGGACCCATCTCCAGCCATATGGCCATTTTTGTGCCTGGCGTGGTGCCCAGACGGAAAAGGTGGTTTTGAGGCTGAAGGCAGCAGGAAAGCCCGCAGCCCCCAGGTCTGTGGGACAACACAAGCGGTTCCCAAAGAGCTTTAGAACAAGGCATAGTTTTCCCTGCTGGCTCTTTGGGCGTGGCAACCATGTCCAGCCGTATGGCCATTTTTCTGCCTGGCGCGGCGCCAAGTTCTAGGGGGTGGCTTTGAGGCTGAAGGCAGCAGGAAAGCCTGCAGCCCCCAGGTCTATGTGGCTACGCAAGGAGTTCCCAAAGAGCTTTAGAACAAGGCATAGTTTTCCCTGCTGGCTCTTTGGGCGGGGGACCCATCTCCAGCCATATGGGCATTTTGGTGCCTGGCGCGCCGCCAAGTGGGAAAGGGTGGTGTCGAGGCTGAAGGCAGCAGGAAAGCCCGCAGCCCCCAGGTCTATGGGGCTACGCAAGCGGTTCCCAAAGAGCTTTAGAACAAGGCATAGTTTTCCCGGCTGGCTCTTTGGGCTCGGGACCCATCTCCAGCCATATGGCCATTTTTGTGCCTAGAGCAGCGCCCAGAGGGAAAGGGTGGTTTTGAGGCTGAAGGCAGCAGGAAAGCCTGCAGCCCCCAGGTCTCTGGGACTACGCAAGCGGTTCCCAAAGAGCTTTAGACAAAGGCATATTTTCCCTGCTGGCTCTTTGGGCGGGGTACCTATCTCCAGCCATATGGCCGTTTTTGTGCCTGGCGCGGCGCCAAGTGGGAAAGGGTAGATTTGCGGCTGAAGGCAGCAGCAAAGCCTGCAGCCCCCAGGTCTCTGGGGCTACGCAAGCGGTTCCCAAAGAGCTTTAGAACAAGGCGTAGTTTTCCCTGCTGGCTCTTTGGGCGGGGGACCCATCTCCAGCCGTATGGCCATTTTTGTGCCTGGCGCGGCGCCAAGTGGGAAAGGGTGGTGTTGAGGCTGAAGGGAGCAGGAAAGCCCGCAGCCCCCAGGTCTGTGGGGCTACGCAAGCGGTTCCCAAAGAGCTTTAGAACAAGGCATAGTTTTCCCTGTTGGCTCTTTGGGCGGGGCACCCATCTCCAGCCATATGGCCATTTTTGTGCCTGGCGCGGTGCCAAGTGGGAAAGGGTGTTGTCGAGGCTGAAGGCAGCAGGAAAGCCTGCAGCCCCCAGGTCTGTGGGACTACGCAAGCGGTTCCCAAAGAGGTTTAGAACAAGGCATAGTTTTCCCTGCTGGCTCTTTGGGCGGGGGACCCATCTCCATCCGTATGGCCATTTTTGTGCCTAGCGCGGCGCCAAGTGGGAAAGGGTGGTGTTGAGGCTGAAGGCAGCAGGAAAGCCCGCAGCCCCCAGGTCTGTGGGGCTACGCAAGCGGTTCCCAAAGAGCTTTAGAACAAGGCATAGTTTTCCCTGCTGGCTCTTTGGGCATGGGGCCCATGTCCAGCCGTATGGCCATTATTGCGCCTGGCGCGGCGCCAAGTGGGAAAGGGTTGTGTCGAGGCTGTAGGCAGCAGGAAGACCCGCAACCCCAGGTCTGTGGGGCTACGCAAGCGGTTCCCAAAGAGGTTTAGAACAAGGCGTAGTTTTCCCTGCTGGCTCTTTGGGCGGGGGACCCATCTCCAGCCATAGGCCATTTTTGTGCCTGGCGCGGTTCCCAGTGGTAAAGGGTGGTGTTGAGGCTGAAGGCAGCAGCAAAGCCTGCAGCCCCCAGGTCTGTGGGGCTATGCAAGCGGTTCCCAAAGAGTTTTAGAACAAGGCATAGTTTTCCCTGCTGGCTCCTTGTGCAGGGTACCAATCTCCAGCCATATGGCCATTTTTGTGCCTGGCGCGGCGCCAAGTGGGAAAGGGTGGTTTTGAGGCTGAAGGCAGCAGGAAAGCCCGCAGCCCCCAGGTCTGTGGGACAACGCAAGCGGTTCCCAAAGAGGTTTAGAACAAGGCATAGTTTTCCCTGCTGGCTCTTTGGGCGGGTGACCCATCTCCAGCCATATGGCCATTTTTGTGCCTGGCGCGGCGCCAAGTGGGAAAGGGTGGTTTTGAGGCTGAAGGCAGCAGGAAAGCCCGCAGCCCCCAGGTCTATGGGGCTACGCAAGCGGTTCCCAAAGAGCTTTAGAACAAGGCATAGTTTTCCCTGCTGGCTCTTTGGGCAGGTGACCCATCTCCAGCCATATGGCCATTTTTGTGCCTGGCGCGGCGCCAAGTGGGAAAGGGTGGTGTTGAGGCTGAAGGCAGCAGGAAAGCCCGCAGCCCCCAGGTCTGTGGGGCTACGCAAGCGGTTCCCAAAAAGCCTTAGAACAAGGCATAATTTTCCCTGCTGGGTACTTGGGCGGGGGACCCATCTCCAGCCATATGGCCATTTTTGTGCCTGGCGCGGCGCCAAGTGGGAAAGGGTGGTGTTGAGGCTGAAGGCAGCAGGAAAGCCCGCAGCCCCCAGGTCTGTGGGACAACGCAAGCGGTTCCCAAAGAGCTTTAGAAGAAGGCATAGTTTTCCCTGCTGGCTCTTTGGGCAGGAGACCCATGTCCAGCCATATGGCCATTTTTGTGCCTGGCGCGGCGCCAAGTGGGAAAGGGTGGTGTCGAGGCTGAAGGCAGCAGGAAAGCCCGCAGCCCCCAGGTCTGTGGGTCTACGCAAGCGGTTCCCAAAGAGGTTTAGAACAAGGCATAGTTTTCCCTGCTGGCTCCTTGGGCGGTGGACCCATCTCCAGCCATATGGCCATTTTTGTGTCTGTCCCGGCGCCCAGAGGGAAAGGGTGGTGTTGAGGCTGAAGGCAGCAGGACAGCCCGCAGCCCCCAGGTCTGTGGGACAATGCAAGCGGTTCCCAAAGAGCTTTAGAACAAGGCATAGTTTTCCCTGCTGGCTCTTTGGGCGGGGGACCCATCTCCAGCCATATGGCCATTTTTGTGCCTGGCGCGGCACCTAGTTGGAAAGGGTGTTGTCCAGGCTGAAGGCAGCAGGAAAGCCCTCAGCCCCCAGGTCTGTGGGGCTACGCAAGCGGTTCCCAAAGAGCTTTAGAACAAGGCATAGTTTTCCCTGCTGGCTCCTTGGGCGGGAGACCCATCTCCAGCCATATGGCCATTTCTGTGCCTGGCGCGGCGACAAGTGGGAAAGGGTGGGTTTGAGGCTGAAGGCAGCAGGAAAGCCTGCAGCCCCCAGGTCTGTGGGACAATTCAAGCAGTTCCCAAAGAGCTTTAGAAGAAGGCATAGTTTTCCCTGCTGGCTCCTTGGGCGGGAGACCCATCTCCAGCCATATGGCCATTTCTGTGCCTGGCGCGGCGCCAAGTGGGAAAGGGTGGTGTCGAGGCTGAAGGCAGCAGGAAAGCCTGCAGCCCCCAGGTCTGTGGGGCTACGCAAGCGGTTCCCAAAGACCTATAGAACAAGGCGTAGTTTTCCCTGCTGGCTCTTTGGGCGGGGGACCCATCTCCAGCCATAGGCCATTTTTGTGCCTGGCGCGCTTCCCAGTGGTAAAGGGTGGTGTTGAGGCTGAAGGCAGCAGGACAGCCCGCAGCCCCCAGGTCTGTGGGACAATGCAAGCGGTTCCCAAAGAGCTTTAGAACAAGGCATAGTTTTCCCTGCTGGCTCTTTGGGCGGGGGACCCATCTCCAGCCGTATGGCCATTTTTGTGCATGGCGTGGCGCCAAGTGGGAAAGGGTGGTGTCGAGGCTGAAGGCAGCAGGAAAGCCCGCAGCCCCCAGGTCTGTGGGGCTACGCAAGCGGTTCCCAAAGAGCTTTAGAACAAGGCATAGTTTTCCCTGCTGGCTCTTTGGGCGGGAGACCCATCTCCAGCCGTATGGCCGTTTTTGTGCCTAGCGCGGCGCCAAGTTGGAAAGGGTGTTGTCCAGGCTGAAGGCAGCAGGAAAACCCTCAGCCCCCAGGTCTGTGGGGTTACACAAGCGGTTCCCAAAGAGCTTTAGAACAAGGCAGAGTTTTCCCTGTTGGCTCTTTGGGCGTGGGACCCATCTCTAGCCGTATGGCCATTTTGGTGCCTGGCGCGGCGCCAAGTGGGAAAGGGTGGCTTTGAGGCTGAAGGCAGCAGGAAAGCCTGCAGCCCCCAGATCTATTGGGCTACGCAAGCGGTTCCCAAAGAGCCTTAGAACAAGGCATAGTTTTCCCTGCTGACTCCTTGGGCGTGGCACCCATCTCCAGCCGTATGGCGATTTTTGTGCATGGCGCGGCGCCAAGTGGGAAAGGGTGTTGTCGAGGCTGAAGGCAGCAGCAAAGCCCGCAGCCCCCAGGTCTGTGGGGCTACGCAAGCGGTTCCCAAAGAGCTTTAGAACAAGGCATAGTTTTCCCTGCTGGCTAATTGTGCGGGGGACCCATTGCCTGCCGTATGGCCATTTTTGTGCCTGGCGTGGCTCCAAGTGGGAAAGGGTGGTGTCGAGGCTGAAGCTAGCAGGAAAGCCTGCAGCCCCCAGGTCTGTGGGGCTACGCAAGCGGTTCCCAAAGAGCTTTAGAACAAGGCACAGTTTTCCCTCCTGGCTGTTTGGGCGGGGGACCCATCTCCATCCATATGTCCATTTTTGTGCTTGGCGCGGCGCCAAGTGGGAAAGGCTGGTGTCGAGGCTGAAGGCAGCAGGAAAGCCCGCAGCCCCCAGGTCTGAGGGGCTACACAAGCGGTTCCCAAAGAGCTTTAGAACAAGGCATAGTTTTCCCTGCTGGCTCTTTGCGCGTGGCACACATCTCCAGCCATATGGCCATTTCTGGGCCTGGCGCGGCGCCAAGTGGGAAAGGTGGTGTCTAGGCTGAAGGCAGCAGGAAAGCCTGCAGCCCCCAGGTCTGTGGGCCTACGCAAGCGGTTCCCAAAGAGCTTTAGAACAAGGCATAGTTTTCCCTGCTGGCTCTTTGGGCTCGGGACCCATCTCCAGCCGTATGGCCATTTTTGTGCCTGTCCCGGCGCCCAGAGGGAAAGGGTGGTTTTGAGGCTGAAGGCAGCTGGAAAGCCCGCAGCCCTCAGGTCTGTGGGGCTACGCAAGCGGTTCCCAAGGAGGTTTAGACAAAGGCATAGTTTTCCCTGCTGGCTCTTTGGGCGGGGGACCCATCTCCAGCCGTACGGCCATTTTTGTGCCTGGTGCGGCGCCAAGTGGGAAAGGGTAGTTTTGCGGCTGAAGGCAGCAGGAAAGCCTGCAGCCCCCAGGTCTGTGGGGCTATGCAAGCGGTTCCCAAAGACCTTTAGAACAAGGCGTAGTTTTCCCTGCTGGCTCTTTGGGCGGGGGACCCATCTCCAGCCATAGGCCATTTTTGTGCCTGGCGCGGTTCCCAGTGGTAAAGGGTGGTGTTGAGGCTGAAGGCAGCAGCAAAGCCTGCAGCCCCCAGGTCTGTGGGGCTATGCAAGCGGTTCCCAAAAAGTTTTAGAACAAGGCATAGTTTTCCCTGCTGGCTCCTTGTGCAGGGTACCAATCTCCAGCCATATGGCCATTTTTGTGCCTGGCGCGGCGCCAAGTGGGAAAGGGTGGTTTTGAGGCTGAAGGCAGCAGGAAAGCCCGCAGCCCCCAGGTCTGTGGGACAACGCAAGCGGTTCCCAAAGAGGTTTAGAACAAGGCATAGTTTTCCCTGCTGGCTCTTTGGGCGGGTGACCCATCTCCAGCCATATGGCCATTTTTGTGCCTGGCGCGGCGCCAAGTGGGAAAGGGTGGTTTTGAGGCTGAAGGCAGCAGGAAAGCCCGCAGCCCCCAGGTCTGTGGGGCTACGCAAGCGGTTCCCAAAGAGCTTTAGAACAAGGCATAGTTTTCCCTGCTGGCTCTTTGGGCAGGTGACCCATCTCCAGCCATATGGCCATTTTTGTGCCTGGCGCGGCGCCAAGTGGGAAAGGGTGGTGTTGAGGCTGAAGGCAGCAGGAAAGCCCGCAGCCCCCAGGTCTGTGGGGCTACGCAAGCGGTTCCCAAAAAGCCTTAGAACAAGGCATAATTTTCCCTGCTGGGTACTTGGGCGGGGGACCCATCTCCAGCCATATGGCCATTTTTGTGCCTGGCGCGGCGCCAAGTGGGAAAGGGTGGTGTTGAGGCTGAAGGCAGCAGGAAAGCCCGCAGCCCCCAGGTCTGTGGGACAACGCAAGCGGATCCCAAAGAGCTTTAGAAGAAGGCATAGTTTTCCCTGCTGGCTCTTTGGGCAGGAGACCCATGTCCAGCCATATGGCCATTTTTGTGCCTGGCGCGGCGCCAAGTGGGAAAGGGTGGTGTCGAGGCTGAAGGCAGCAGGAAAGCCCGCAGCCCCCAGGTCTGTGGGTCTACGCAAGCGGTTCCCAAAGAGGTTTAGAACAAGGCATAGTTTTCCCTGTTGGCTCTTTGGGCGTGGGACCCATCTCTAGCCGTATGGCCATTTTGGTGCCTGGCGCGGCGCCAAGTGGGAAAGGGTGGCTTTGAGGCTGAAGGCAGCAGGAAAGCCTGCAGCCCCAAGGTCTGTGGGGCTACGCAAGCGGTTCCCAAAGGGCTTTAGAACAAGGCATAGTTTTCCCTGCTGGCTCTTTGGGCAGGGGACCCATCTCCAGCCATATGGCCATTTTTGAGCCTGGCGCGGCGCCAAGTGGGAAAGGGTGGTGTCGAGGCTGAAGGCAGCAGGAAAGCCCGCAGCCCCCAGGTCTGTGGGGCTACGCAAGCGGTTCCCAAAGAGCTTTAGAACAAGGCATAGTTTTCCCTGCTGGCTCCTTGGGCGGGGGACCCATCTCCAGCCATATGGCCATTTTTCTGCCTGGCCCGGCGCCCAGTGGGAAAGGGTGGTTTTGAGGCTGAAGGCAGCAGGACAGCCCGCAGCCCCCAGGTCTGTGGGGCTACGCAAGCGGTTCCCAAAAAGCCTTAGAACAAGGCATAATTTTCCCTGCTGGGTACTTGGGCGGGGGACCCATCTCCAGCCATATGGCCATTTTTGTGCCTGGCGCGGCGCCAAGTGGGAAAGGGTGGTGTCGAGGCTGAAGGCAGCAGGAAAGCCCGCAGCCCCTCAGGTCTGTGGGGCTACGCAAGCGGTTCCCAAAGACCTTTAGAACAAGGCGTAGTTTTCCCTGCTGGCTCTTTGGGCGGGGGACCCATCTCCAGCCATATGGCCATTTTTGTTCCTGGCCCGGCGCCCAGAGGGAAAGGGTTGTTTTGAGGCTGAAGGCAGCAGGACAGCCCGCAGCCCCCAGGTCTGTGGGAAAAAACAAGCGGTTCCCAAAGAGCTTTAGAACAAGGCATAGTTTTCCCTGTTGGCTCTTTGGGCGTGGGACCCATCTCCATCCATATGTCCATTTTTGTGCCTGGCGCGGAGCCAAGTGGGAAAGGGTGGTGTTGAGGCTGAAGGCAGCAGGAAAGCCCGCAGCCCCCAGGTCTGTGGGGCTACGCAAGCGGTTCCCAAAGAGCTTTAGAACAAGGCATGGTTTTCCCTGATGGCTCCTTGGGCGGGGGACCCATCTCCAGCCATATGGCCATTTTTGTGCCTGACCCGGCGCCCAGAGGGAAAGGGTGGTGTTAAGGCTGAAGGCAGCAGGACAGCCCGCAGCCCCCAGGTCTGTGCGACAACGCAAGCGGTTCCCAAAGAGCTTTAGAACAAGGCATATTTTTCCCTGCTGGCTCTTTGGGCGGGGGACCCATCTCCAGCCGTATGGCCATTTTGGTGCCTGGCGCGGCGCCAAGTGGGAAAGGGTGGCTTTGAGGCTGAAGGCAGCAGGAAAGCCTGCAGCCCCCAGGTCTGTGGGACTACGCAAGCGGTTCCCAAAGACCTTTAGAACAAGGCATACTTTTCCCTGCTGGCTCTTTGGGCGGGGGACCCATCTCCAGCCATATGGCCATTTTTGTGCCTGGCGCGGCACCTAGTGGGAAAGGGTGTTGTCCAGGCTGAGGGCAGCAGGAAAACCCGCAGCCCCCAGGTCTGTGGGGATATGCAAGCAGTTCCCAAAGAGCTTTAGAACAAGGCATAGTTTTCCCTGCTGGCTCCTTGGGCGGGGGACCCATCTCCAGCCGTATGGCCATTTTGGTGCCTGGCGTGGCGCCAAGTGGGAAAGGGTGGTTTTGAGGCTGAAGGCAGCAGGAAAGCCTGCAGCCCCCAGGTCTGTGGGACTACGCAAGCGGTTCCCAAAGAGCTTTAGAACAAGGCATAGTTTTCCTTGCTGGTTCTTTGGGCATGGGACCCATCTCCAGCCATAGGCCATTTTTGTGCCTGATGCGGCGCCAAGTGGGAAAGGGCGGAGTCGAGCCTGAAGGCAGCAGGAAAGCCCGCAGCCCACAGGTCTGTGGTGCTAAGCAAGCGGTTCCCAAAGAGCTTTAGAACAAGGCATAGTTTTCCCTGCTGGCTCCTTGGGCGGGGGACCCACTTCCAGCCATAGGCCATTTTTGTGCCTAGCGCAGCGCCAAGTGGGAAAGGGTGGTGTCGAGGCTGAAGGCAGCAGGAAAGCCCGCAGCCCCCAGGTCTGTGGGGCTACGCAAGCGGTTCCCAAAGAGCTTTAGAACAAGGCATAGTTTTCCCTGCTGGCTCCTTGGGCGGGGGACCCATCTCCAGCCATATGGCCATTTTTGTGCCTGGCGCGGCGCCAAGTGGGAAAGGGTGGTTTTGAGGCTGAAGGCAGCAGGAAAGCCCGCAGCCCCCAGGGCTGTGGGGCTACGCAAGCGGTTCCCAAAAAGCCGTAGAAGAAGGCATAATTTTCCCTGCTGGGTACTTGGGTGGGGGACCCATCTCCAGCCATATGGCCATTTTTGTGCCTGGCGCGGCGCCAAGTGGGAAAGGGTGTTGTTGAGGCTGAAGGCAGCAGGAAAGCCCGCAGCCCCCACGTCTGTGGGGCTACGCAAGCGGTTCCCAAAGAGCTTTAGAACAAGGCATAATTTTCCCTGCTGGCTCTTTGGGCATGGGACCCATCTCCAGCCATAGGCCATTTTTGTGCCTGATGCGGCGCCAAGTGGGAAAGGGTGGCTTTGAGGCTGAAGGAAGCAGCAAAGCCTGCAGCCCCCAGGTCTGTGGGGCTACGCAACGGTTCCCAAAGAGCTTTAGAACAAGGCATAGTTTTCCCTGCTGGCTCTTTGGGCAGGTGACCCATCTCCAGCCATGTGGCCATTTTTGTGCCTGGCGCGGCGCCAAGTTGGAAAGGGTGTTTTTGAGTCAGAAGACAGCAGGAAAGCCCGCAGCCCCTCAGGTCTGTGGGGCTACGCAAGCGGTTCCCAAAGACCTTTAGAACAAGGCGTAGTTTTCCCTGCTGGCTCTTTGGGCGGGGGACCCATCTCCAGCCATATGGCCATTTTTGTTCCTGGCCCGGCGCCCAGAGGGAAAGGGTTGTTTTGAGGCTGAAGGCAGCAGGACAGCCCGCAGCCCCCAGGTCTGTGGGAAAAAACAAGCGGTTCCCAAAGAGCTTTAGAACAAGGCATAGTTTTCCCTGTTGGCTCTTTGGGCGTGGGACCCATCTCTAGCCGTATGGCCATTTTTGTGCCTGATGCGGCGCCAAGTGGGAAAGGGTGGCTTTGAGGCTAAAGGCAACAGCAAAGCCTGCAGCTCCCAGGTCTGTGGGACAACGCAAGCGGTTCCCAAAGAGCTTTAGAACAAGGCATAGTTTTCCCTGATGTCTCCTTGGGCGGGGGACCCATCTCCAGCCATATGGCCATTTTTGTGCCTGGCCCGGCGCCCACAGGGAAAGGGTTGTTTTGAGGCTGAAGGCAGCAGGACAGCCCTCAGCCCCCAGGTCTGTGCGACAACGCAAGCGGTTCCCAAAGAGCTTTAGAACAAGGCATAGTTTTCCCTGCTGGCTCCTTGGGCGGGGGACCCATCTCCATCCATATGTCCATTTTTGTGCCTGGCGCGGAGCCAAGTGGGAAAGGGTGGTGTTGAGGCTGAAGGCAGCAGGAAAGCCCGCAGCCCCCAGGTCTGTGGGGCTACGCAAGCGGTTCCCAAAGAGCTTTAGAACAAGGCATGGTTTTCCCTGATGGCTCCTTGGGCGGGGGACCCATCTCCAGCCATATGGCCATTTTTGTGCCTGACCCGGCGCCCAGAGGGAAAGGGTGGTGTTAAGGCTGAAGGCAGCAGGACTGCCTGCAGCCCCCAGGTCTGTGCGACAACGCAAGCGGTTCCCAAAGAGCTTTAGAACAAGGCATAGTTTTCCCTGCTGGCTCTTTGGGCGGGGGACCCATCTCCAGCCGTATGGCCATTTTGGTGCCTGGCGCGTCGCCAAGTGGGAAAGGGTGGCTTTGAGGCTGAAGGCAGCAGGAAAGCCTGCAGCCCCCAGGTCTGTGGGACTACGCAAGCGGTTCCCAAAGACCTTTAGAACAAGGCATACTTTTCCCTGCTGGCTCTTTGGGCGGGGGACCCATCTCCAGCCATATGGCCATTTTTGTGCCTGGCGCGGCACCTAGTGGGAAAGGGTGTTGTCCAGGCTGAGGGCAGCAGGAAAACCCGCAGCCCCCAGGTCTGTGGGGATATGCAAGCAGTTCCCAAAGAGCTTTAGAACAAGGCATAGTTTTCCCTGCTGGCTGTTTGGGCGGGGCACCCATGTCTAGCCGTATGGCCATTTTGGTGCCTGGCACGGCGCCAAGTGGGAAAGGGTGGTGTCGAGGCTGAAGGCAGCAGGAAAGCCCGCAGCCCCCGGGTCTGTGGGGCTACACAAGCGGTTCCCAAATAGCCTTAGAACAAGGCATAGTTTTCCCTGATGGCTCCCTGGACAGGGCACCCATCTCTAGCCATAGGCCCTTTTTGTGCCTGGCCCGGCGCCAAGTGGAAAAGGGTGGCTTTGAGGCTGAAGGCAGCAGGAAAGCCCGCAGCCCCCAGGTCTGTGCGACAACGCAAGCAGTTCCCAAAGACCTTTAGAACAAGGCAGAGTTTTCCCTGCTGGCTCTTTGGGCGTGGGACCCATCTCCAGCCATATGGCCATTTTGGTGCCTGGCGCGGCGCCAAGTGGGAAAGGGTGTTTTTGAGGCTGAAGGCAGCAGGAAAACCCGCAGCCCCCAGGTCTGTGGGGCTACGCAAGAGGTTCCCAAAGACCTTTAGAACAAGGCAGAGTTTTCCCTGCTGGCTCTTTGGGCGTGGGACCCATCTCCAGCCATATGGCCATTTTTGTGCCTGGCGCGGCGCCAAGTGGGAAAGGGTGGCGTTGAGGCTGAAGGCAGCAGGAAAGCCCGCAGCCCCCAGGTCTGTGGGGCTACGCAAGCGGTTCCCAAAGAGCTTTAGAACAAGGCATAGTTTTCCCTAATGGCTCCTTGGGCGGGGGACCCATCTCCAGCCATATGGCCATTTTTGTGCCTGGCGCGGTGCCCAGTGGGAAAGGGTGGTTTTGAGGCTGAAGGCAGCAGGAAAGCCCGCAGCCCCCAGGTCTGTGGGGCTACGCAAGCGGTTCCCAAAGAGCCTTAGAACAAGGCATAGTTTTCCCTGCTGGCTCTTTGGGCGGGGGACCCATCTCCAGCCGTATGGCCATTTTTGTGCCTGGCGCGGCGCCAAGTGGGAAAGGGTAGTGTCGAGGCTAAAGGCAGCAGGAAAGCCCGCAGCCCCCAGGTCTGTGGGGCTACGAAAGCGGTTCCCAAAGAGCCTTAGTACGAGGCATAGTTCTCCCTGCTGGCTCTTTGGGAAGGGGACCCATGTCCATCCGTATAGCCATTTTTGTGTCTGGCGCGGCGCCAAGTTTGAAAGGGTGGTTTTGAGGCTGAAGGCAGCAGGAAAGCCCGCAGCCCCCAGGTCTGTGGGGCTACGCAAGTGGTTCCCAAAGAGCTTTAGAACAAGGCAGAGTTTTCCCTGCTGGCTCTTTGGGCGTGGGACCCATCTCCAGCCGTACGGCCATTTTTGTGCCAGGCGCGGCGCCAAGTGGGAAAGGGTGTTGTTGAGGCTGAAGGCAGCAGGAAAGCCCGCAGCCCCCAGGTCTGTGAGGCTACGCAAGTGGTTCCCAAAGAGCTTTAGAACAAGGCATAGTTTTCCCTGCTGGCTCCTTGGGCGGGGGACCCATCTCTAGCCATAGGCCATTTTTGTGCCTGGCCCGGCACCAAGTGGAAAAGGGTGGTTTTGAGGCTGAAGGCAGCAGGAAATCCCGCAGCCCCCAGGTCTGTGCGACAACGCAAGTGGTTCCCAAAGACCTTTAGAACAAGGCAGAGTTTTCCCTGCTGGCTCTTTGGGCGTGGGACCCATGTCTGGCCGTATGGCCATTTTGGTGCCTGGCGCGGCGCCAAGTGGGAAAGGGTGTTGTCGAGGCTGAAGGCAGCAGGAAAGCCTGCAGCCCCCAGGTCTGTGGGGCTACGCAAGTGGTTCCCAAAGACCTTTAGAACAAGGCAGAGTTTTCCCTGCTGGCTCTTTGGGCAGGGGACCCATCTCCAGCCATATGGCCATTTTGGTGCCTGGCGCGGCGCCAAGTGGGAAAGGGTGGCTTTGAGGCTGAAGGCAGCAGGAAAGCCCGCAGGCCCCAGGTCTGTGGGACAACGCAAGCGGTTCCCAAAGAGCTTTAGAACAAGGCATAGTTTTCCCTGCTGGCTCTTTGGGCGGGGCACCCATGTCTAGCCGTATGGCCATTTTTGTGCCTGGCACGGCGCCAAGTGGGAAAGGGTGTTGTCGAGGCTGAAGGCAGCAGGAAAGCCCGCAGCCCCCAGGTCTGTGGGGCTACGCAAGCGGTTCCCAAATAGCCTTAGAACAAGGCATAGTTTTCCCTGATGGCTCCCTGGACAGGGCACCCGTCTCTAGCCATAGGCCCTTTTTGTGCCTGGCCCGGCGCCAAGTGGGAAAGGGTGGTTTTGAGGCTGAAGGCAGCAGGAAAGCCCGCAGCCCCCAGGTCTGTGCGACAACGCAAGCGGTTCCCAAAGACCTTTAGAACAAGGCAGAGTTTTCCCTGCTGGCTCTTTGGGCGTGGGACCCATCTCCAGCCATATGGCCATTTTGGTGCCTGGTGCGGCGCCAAGTGGGAAAGGGTGGCGTTGAGGCTGAAGGCAGCAGGAAAGCCCGCAGCCCCCAGGTCTGTGGGGCTACGCAAGCGGTTCCCAAAGAGCCTTAGTACGAGGCATAGTTCTCCCTGCTGGCTCTTTGGGAAGGGGACCCATGTCCATCCGTATAGCCATTTTTGTGCCTGGCGCGGCGCCAAGTGGGAAAGGGTGGTTTTGAGGCTGAAGGCAGCAGCAAAGTCTGCAGCCCCCAGGTCTGTGGGGCTACGCAAGTGGTTCCCAAAGAGCTTTAGAACAAGGCATAGTTTTCCCTGCTGGCTCTTTGGGCGTGGGACCCATCTCCAGCCATATGGCCATTTTTGTGCCTAGCGCAGCGCCCAGAGGGAAAGGGTGGTTTTGAGGTGAAGGCATCATGAAAGCCTGCACCCTCCAGGTCTGTGGGTCTACGCAAGCGATTCCCAAAGAGCTTTAGACAAAGGCATAGTTTTCCCTGCTGGCTCTTTGGGCAGGGGGCTCATCTCCAGCCGTATGGCCATTTTTGTGCCTGGCGCGGCGCCAAGTGGGAAAGGGTGGTGTCGAGGCTGAAGTCAGCAGGAAAGCCCACAACCCCCAGGACTGTTGGGCTACGCAAGCGGTTCCCAAAGAGCTTTAGAACAAGGCATAGTTTTCCCTGCTGGCTCTTTGGGCTGGGGACCTATCTCCAGCCATACGCCTTTTTTGTGCATGGCGTGGCGCCAAGTGGGAAAGGGTGGTGTCGAGGCTGAAGGCAGCAGGAAAGCCTGCAGCCCCCAGGTCTGTGCGGCTACGCAAGCGGTTCCCAAAGAGCTTTAGAACAAGGCATAATTTTCCCTGCTGGCTCCTTGGGCAGGGGACCCATCTCCAGCCGTATGGCCATTTTTCTGCCTGGTGTGGCGCCAAGTGGGAAAGGGTGGTTTTGAGGCTGAAGGCAGCAGGAAAGCCCGCAGCCCCCAGGTTTGTGGGGCTACGCAAGCGGTTCCCAAAGAGCTTTAGAACAAGGCACAGTTTTCCCTGCTGGTTGTTTGGGCGGGGGACCCATCTCCAGCCGTATGGCCATTTTTGTGCCTGGCGTGGCGCCCAGAGGGAAAGGGTGGTGTTGAGGCTGAAGGCGCCACGACAGCCTGCCGCCCGGGGTTTTCTTAATGACTTTTCTTAATGATGTCTCCACAGTGTGAAGTTTTGCAGGATTTGAAAAAGTAATAGACACAGTGAAATTGAGTCTATTGGAAACTTCCATACCTTTCCCTCCAAATCTCTGCTGTCCTGTAGTATCCACTGCCTGCAGCTGCTGTTGCAGGAGCAGACAGAGTGGTATCAGATTTAGAAAAAAGGGACATCATTAAGAGGATTCACTCGCCTTATTTTTCACCGGTGTGGCCAGTAAAGAAACCAAAAAGGCAATCGCTGTTCACAGTAGATTACCAAAAGTTGGATGCCAACACTGCATCCCTGACTGCTGCGGTTCCGACTATCGCGGAAATTGTGACAATGATACAAGGAGCTGCCCATCCTTGGAGGGTTGCCTTAGATGTTAAAGACATATTTTTTTATGATTCCCCTCCTTGAGCAGGACAAAGCGCAGTTTGCATTCACATGGAAAGGAGTCCAATATACCTTTAACCGCTTTCCGCAAGGATACAAACATTCCCCCACTATTGCCCATAATGCTTTCACAGGGATGTACAGTATACCAATATATTATTGATGACATCTTAATAGGGGAGAGAACTAAGAAAGTGTACAAGACATGATGCAAAACATCCGAAAAACATTATCAGATTTGGGATTGGAAATTCCCGACTCAAAGTGTCAGGGACCCGCACAGGAAGTTAAATTCCTGGGGGTCTGGTGGATTAAGGGAGCTGCTTCTGTCCCTCAGGATACCCTGGAAAAAATAGAGCATGGCCAGAATCCATCCAGCGTGAAGGAGTTACAGCAAGTCCTGGGACTTTAAGTTATTGGCGTAAACACGTCCCTGGCTTTTCCATCATTGCTCGCCCCTTCATAGCTTGCCAAAAAAGGGTAAATCCTGGGTGTGGATTGAACAACACACTAATGCTCTGCAATTACTAATAAAGGAGCTAAGGTTATTCCAACAGCTTGGTCCTATACATCCAACTGACCCTGTCCATGTAGAATGGGGGTTCAGTGAACATGGTTCCCGTTGTAATTTATGGCAGAAGGGACCAGCAGGACCGGAGAGACCATTAGAATTTTGCTCCCACTCCTTCAATGATACTGAGAGCAGATATTCAGACCTGGAGAAGGGTTTACTGTCCCTGGTGCGAGCGTTGCAACGAGCAGAGCAGATAAGGAGAGAACAGAGCGTGATCTTTCCTGGGACCTTTTCGCCTCCCAGATGTGGTCCGTAAAGGGACACCACCACCAGCTGGCATTGCCCAGAGACCTACAGTTCGAAAGTGGTATGCTTATTTAGAAGGCATTAATGAAATCAAGCCAGTCTCTGAAGGCAGTGTTAAAGTATCCAAGGCTACTTCACAAGGATACCAAAGGATATAGATGGTGCCCTATTGTTCCAATCCCCACCAAATAGACCATCTCCGATCCAAGAAGCACCTCCTTTGAGGGACAGCAGTGATCTACAGGAGTGTGGTTTACTGGTGCGTCATCTCACTGTGAAAAAAATAAGTGGAAATATAAGGCCGTAGCACTGGAAGTAACAACGGGAGAAAGAGCGATTGAAACAGGGGAGGGTAGGGGAACAAGTAGGGGAACTCAGAGCTGTCCTACTAGCTGCACAACATGGAGCCACCTCCTTTTACGCTGAGTCATATGCTGTTTTTAAAGGAGCCACTGAATGGCTAGGACACTGGGCAGCCAATGATTGGCAGGTGAATAGAGTCCCAGTTTGGGAGACAGATAATTGGAAGCAACTGTTGGAAATAGGAGGACAGAGACCATTGCACATTGCTTGGGTAAAAGGCCACGATCGTTCAAACTCGATCACTGCTCAGTTCAACCAACAGGTAGATGGCCTCACGCGGCTACAACAAATTGACATTGTAGATGATGGTCGGGAATGGGAACGCTTACTTGAATCGTTACATGTTAAACGTGGCCGCACAGGCCGTCCTGACCTGTATCGGGAAGGTGGGTAGCTTGTGTCGGTTAAGCTGTGCGAACAAATAGTAACTGCCTGGTCACAATGTCGCCTACGACTCAGCAAAGATCATCCGAGTAAGGCGCCTCCCTTACACATGCGGGACAAGAAAGCGTTGTGGCATTCATGGCAGATTGATTATATTGGGCCCTTGAGATCATCAGGTGGGAAAAGATATGTCCTGGTAGGAGTGGAGATTATCTCCAGCCTCAGTATGGCCAGCAGTTTCAAACCAGCTACCAGGGACAACACAGTGAAAGGCCTAAAAGGGTGGTTCAGCACACTTCCCCTTCCCGAGGAAATCCAAAGTGATAACGGTTCACACTTTACCGCTACAGTGGTACAAGATTGGGCCAAAGAAGAAAGGATTCGATGGGTATTTCATACTCCCTATTATCCTCAGGCTAATGGCATTGTTGAATGCACCAACGGATTGGTTAAGCGTTTTGCAAAAAGTCATAAATCATAAGGGAAGGTGAAGAAGGCACCTTGCCCACTGAAATTCGAAAAGTAATATGGGATAATGCAATTGAGTTTGAGAGAAAATTTCAATCCTGGTGGTATCTGGTTAATTTCACCTACGATCCCACTGAGAGCAAAGCCACAGCTTTTGCCTTAACGATACGCAATGCCTCAGTATACACCATATAGCCAATCATCGCACTGGGGTTGAATCACCAAGGAGCTCTACTCTATCCAACACAGCACAGAGGTTGGGCACGACAAAATGAGACTAAATGGCAAACTGCTGATGTTGACGCATGCGTTTCACGAGACCAACGAGGATTCATTTGTGAGAG
The DNA here is from genome assembly GCF_028500815.1 of Rissa tridactyla. Taxonomy (NCBI): domain Eukaryota; kingdom Metazoa; phylum Chordata; class Aves; order Charadriiformes; family Laridae; genus Rissa; species Rissa tridactyla. The sequence goes on along the minus strand of NW_026529446.1, from coordinate 145,937 downwards.
TAATACTCTCAAAGCACAAGACCTTTATCTTGACACCAACCAGAATGTTTGTCACTTTGAGACACATCCCGATGAAACCCCAGAGACTGTGCTTGTCTAGATTGGGAAAGGGTGCGTTAGCATGAGGTCTCCCTGTAGTCTTGTATTCAGAGATGACATAGTAATCACTCAAATCTTTGTGTTTGAACTTTACTAACACAAACTTACGGGATGCGACTTCAATTATTAAGCTCCTGTTACGTCTTTTCAATTGCTACAACCTAATTACACGTTGATTCGAGATTGTTGCCTACCCCTATCGGAATGAATCTCTCCCTGGTGAAGAAGCTGCTAAAACACAATGAATTGAAGCGACTCTTGAAAGAGGCCCAAGAAAATAGACAGACAACTTTGATTACCGTCCATCATCAGGTTGAAGAAATACACCAAGCGTTGGAAAGAGTGAAGAGAGGCGGAGGACATAGATGGGGAGATACTCTTTTTGGATGGTCACTGACAGTTACAGGACTTTATAACAAGATGCTTCACTCTGTTGTTGTTTTACTAATAGTCACTGTATTGTGCTTTGCTTAGACAATTGTTTTGCATGTTAGACTTTGGATTATGATGAAAAGTTTAAATCGCTTGATCACTCCACGAGAAGGATTTCCACTTGATATCCCTCACCAAAAGAACACATGTGATCTTTCTTATCAGTGTTGAATACGTCGACCTTGACTGACTGTAGACAAAGTTTTCCCTGCAGGCTCTTTGGGCGGGGGACCCATCTCCAGCCGTATGGCCATTTTTGTGCCTGGCGCGGCGCCAAGTGGGAAAGGGTGGTGTCGAGGCTGAAGGCAGCAGGAAAGCCCGCAGCCCCCAGGTCTGTGGGGCTACACAAGCGGTTCCCAAAGAGCCTAAGAACAAGGCATAGTTTTCCCTGCTGACTCCTTGGGCGTGGCACCCATCTCCAACCGTATGGCGATTTTTGTGCATGGTGCGGCGCCAAGTGGGAAAGGGTGGTTTTGACCTGAAGGCAGCAGGAAAGCCCGCAGCCCCCAGATCTATTGGGCTACGCAAGCGGTTCCCAAAGAGCTTTAGAACAAGGCATAGTTTTCCCTGCTGGCTCCTTGGGCGGGGGACCCATCTCCAGCCGTATGGCCATTTTTGTGCATGGCGCGGCGCCAAGTGGGAAAGGGTGGTGTCCAGGCTGAAGGCAGCAGGAAAGCCCGCAGCCCCCAGGTCTGTGGGGCTACGCAAGCGGTTCCCAAAGAGGTTTAGAACAAGGCATAGTTTTCCCTGCTGGCTCTTTGGGCGGGAGACCCATTGCCGCGGTATGGCCAATTTTGTGCCTGGCGCGGCGCCAAGTGGGAAAGGGTGGTGTCGAGGCTGAAGGCAGCAGGAAAGTCCGCAGCCCCCAGGTCTGTGGGGCTACGCAAGCGGTTCCCAAAGACCTTTAGAACAAGGCATAGTTTTCCCTGCTGGCTCTTTGGGCATGGGGCCCATCTCCAGCTGTATGGCCATTATTGTGCCTGGCGCGGCGCCAAGTGGGAAAGGGTGGTGTCGAGGCTGAAGGCAGCAGCAAAGCCCGCAGCCCCCAGGTCTGTGGGGCTACGCAAGTGGTTCCCAAAGACATTTAGAACAAGGCATAATTTTCCCTGCTGGCTCCTTGGGCGGGGGACCCATCTCCAGCCATAGGCCTTTTTTGTGCCTGGCACGGCGCCAAGTGGGAAAGGGTGGTGTCGAGGCTGAAGGCAGCAGGAAAGCCTGCAGCCCCCAGGTCTGTGGGGCTACGCAAGCGGTTCCCAAAGAGCTTTAGAACAAGGCATAGTTTTACCTGCTGGCTCCTTGGGCAGGGGACCCATATCCAACCGTATGGCCATTTTTGTGCATGGTGCGGCGCCAAGTGGGAAAGGGTGGTTTTGAGGCTGAAGGCAGCAGGAAAGCCCGCAGCCCCCAGGTCTGTTGGGCTACGCAAGCGGTTCCCAAAGAACCTTAGAACAAGGCATAGTTTTCCCTGCTGACTCCTTGGGCGTGGCACACATCTCCAACCGTATGGCGATTTTTGTGCATGGCGCGGCGCCAAGTGGGAAAGGGTGTTGTCGAGTCTGAAGGCAGCAGCAAAGCCCGCATCCCCCAGGTCTGTGGGGCTACACAAGCGGTTCCCAAAGAGCTTTAGAACAAGGCATAGTTTTCCCTGCTGGCTCCTTGGTCGGGGGACCCATTGCCTGCCATATGGCCATTTTTGTGCCTGGCGTGGCACCAAGTGGGAAAGGGTGGTTTTGAGGCTGAAGCTAGCAGGAAAGCCTGCAGCCCACAGGTCTGTGGGGCTACGCAAGCGGTTCCCAAAGAGCTTTAGAGCAAGGCATAGTTTTCCCTCCTGGCTGTTTGGGCGGGGGATCCATCTCCATCCATATGTTCATTTTTGTGCTTGGCGCGGCGCCAAGTGGGAAAGGCTGGTGTCGAGGCTGAAGGCAGCAGGAAAGCCAGCAGCCCCCAGGTCTGTGGGGCTTCGCAAGCGGTTCCCAAAGACCTTTAGAACAAGGCATAGTTTTCCCTGCTGACTCTTTGCGCGTGGCACACATCTCCAGCCATATGGCCATTTTGGTGCCTGGCGCGTCACCAAGTGGGAAAGGTGGTGTCGAGGCTGAAGGCAGCAGGAAAGCCTGCAGCCCCCAGGTCTGTGGGGCTACGCAAGCGGTTCCCAAAGAGCTTTAGAACAAGGCATAGTTTTCCCTAATGGCTCCTTGGGCGGGGGACCCATTGCCTGCCGTATGTCCATTTTTGTGCTTGGCGCGACGCCAAGTGGGAAAGGCTGGTGTCGAGGCTGAAGGCAGCAGGAAAGCCCGCAGCCCCCAGGTCTGTGCGGCTACGCAAGCGGTTCCCAAAGAGCTTTAGAACAAGGCATAGTTTTCCCTGCTGGCTCTTTGGGCGGGAGACCCATGTCCAGCCATAGGCCATTTTTGTGCCTAGCGCGGTGCCCAGTGGGGAAGCGTGGTGTCGAGGCTGAAGTCAGCAGGAAGGCCCGCAGCTCCCAGGTCTGTGCGGCTAAGCAAGCGGTTCCCAAAGAGCTTTAGAACAAGGCATAGTTTTCCCTGCTGGCTCTTTGGGCCGGAGACCCATCTCCAGCCATAGGCCATTTTTGTGTCTGTCCCAGCGCCCAGAGGGAAAGGGTGGTTTTGAGGGTGAAAGCAGCAGGAAAGCCTGCAGCCCCCAGGTCTGGGGGCCAATTCAAGCGGTTCCCAAAGAGCTTTAGAACAAGGCATAGTTTTCCCTGCTGGCTCCTTGGGCGGGGGACCCATCTCCAGCCGTATGGCCATTTTTTGCCTGGCGCAGTGCCCAGTGGGAAAGCGTGGTGTCGAGGCTGAAGGCAGCAGGAAAGCCTGCAGCCCCCAGGTCTGTGGGGCTACGCAAGCGGTTCCCAAAGACCTTTAGAACAAGGCATAGTTTTCCCTGCTGGCTCCTTGGGCGGGGGACCCATCTCCAGCCGTATGGCCATTTTTGTGCATGGCGCGGCGCCAAGTGGGAAAGGGTGGCTTTGATGCTGAAGGCAGCAGCAAAGCCCGCAGCCCCCAGGTCTGTGGGGCTACGCAAGCGGTTCCCAAAGAGCTTTAGAACAAGGCATAGTTTTCCCTGCTGGCTCCTTGGGCGGGGGACCCATTGCCTGCCGTATGGCCATTTTTGTGCCTGGCGTGGCACCAAGTGGGAAAGGGTGGTGTCGAGGCTGAAGGCAGCAGGAAAGCCCGCAGCCCCCAGGTCTGTGGGGCTACGCAAGCGGTTCCCAAAGAGCTTTAGAACAAGGCATAGTTTTCCCTGCTGGCTCTTTGGGCGTGGCACACATCTCCAGCCATATGGCCAGTTTTGGGCCTGGCGCGGCACCAAGTGGGAAAGGGTGGCTTTGATGCTGAAGGCAGCAGGAAAGCCCGCAGCCCCCAGGTCTGTGGGGCTACGCAAGCGGTTCCCAAAGAGCTTTAGAACAAGGCATAGTTTTCCCTGCTGGCTGTTTGGGCGGGGGATCCATCTCCATCCATATGTCCATTTTTGTGCTTGGCGCGACGCCAAGTGGGAAAGGGTGGTGTCGAGGCTGAAGGCAGCAGGAAAGCCCGCAGCCCCCAGGTCTGTGGGGCTACGCAAGCGGTTCCCAAAGAGCTTTAGAACAAGGCATAGTTTTCCCTGCTGGCTCTTTGGGCGGGAGACCCCTCTCCATCCATAGGCCATTTTTGTGCCTGGCGCGGTGCCCAGTGGGAAAGCGTGGTGTCGAGGCTGAAGTCAGCAGGAAGGCCCGCAGCTCCCAGGTCTGTGCGGCTACGCAAGCGGTTCCCAAAGAGCTTTAGAACAAGGCATAGTTTTCCCTGCTGGCTCTTTGCGCGTGGCACACATCTCCAGCCATATGGCCATTTTTGTGCCTGGTGCGGCACCAAGTGGGAAAGGGTGGTGTCGAGGCTGAAGGCAGCAGGAAAGCCTGCAGCCCCCAGGCCTGTTGGGCTACGCAAGCGGTTCCCAAAGAGCCTTAGAACAAGGCATAATTTTCCCTGCTGGCTCTTTGGGCGGGAGACCCATCTCCAGCTGTATGGCCATTTTTGTGCCTGGCGCGGTGCCCAGGGGGAAAGCGTGGTGTCGAGGCTGAAGGCAGCAGGAAAGCCTGCAGCCCCCAGGTCTGTGGGGCTACGCAAGCGGTTCCCAAAGAGCTTTAGAACAAGGCATAGTTTTCCCTGCTGGCTCTTTCGCCGTGGCACCCATCTCCAGCCGTATGGCCATTTATGTGCCTGGCGCGGCGACAAGTGGGAAAGGGTGTTGTCGAGGCTGAAGGCAGCAGCAAAGCCCGCAGCCCCCAGGTCTGTGGGGCTACGCAAGCGGTTCCTAAAGAGCCTTAGAACAAGGCATAGTTTTCCCTGCTGGCTCCTTGGGCGTGGGACCCATTGCCTGCCGTATGGCCATTTTTGTGCCTGGCATGGCACCAAGTGGGAAAGGGTGGTGTCGAGGCGGAAGCTAGCAGGAAAGCCTGCAGCCCCCAGGTCTGTGGGGCTACGCAAGCGGTTCCCAAAGAGCTTTAGAACAAGGCATAGTTTTCCCTCCTGGCTGTTTGGGCGGGGGACCCATCTCCAGCCATATATCCATTTTTGTGCTTGGCGCGGCGCCAAGTGGGAAAGTCTGGTGTCGAGGCTGAAGGCAGCAGGAAAGCCCGCAGCCCCCAGGTCTGTGGGGCTACGCAAGCGGTTCCCAAAGAGCTTTAGAACAAGGCATAGTTTTCCCTGCTGGCTCTTTGGGCGGGAGACCTATCTCCAGCCATAGGCCATTTTTGTGCCTAGCGCGGCGCCAAGTGGGAAAGGGTGGTGTCGAGGCTGAAGGCAGCAGGAAAGCCCGCAGCCCCCAAGTCTGTGGGGCTACACGAGCAGTTCCCAAAGAGCTTTAGAACAAGGCATAGTTTTCCCTGCTGGCTCCTTGGGCAGGGTACCAGCCTTCAGCCGTATGGCCATTTTTCTGCCTGGCGCGGCACCAAGTGGGAAACGGTGGTGTCGAGGCTGAAGGCAGCAGCAAAGCCCGCAGCCCCCAGGTCTGTGGGGCTACGCAAGCGGTTCCCAAAGAGCTTTAGAACAAGGCATAGTTTTCCCTGCTGGCTCTTTGGGCATGGGACCCATCTCTAGCCATAGGCCATTTTTGTGTCTGTCCCGGCGCCCAGAGGGAAAGGGTGGTTTTGAGGCTGAAGGCAGCAGGAAAGCCTGCAGCCCCCAGGTCTGTGGGACAATTCAAGCGGTTCCCAAAGAGCTTTAGAACAAGGCATAGTTTTCCCTGCTGGCTCTTTGGGCGGGGGACCCATCTCCAGCCGTATGGCCATTTTTGTGCCTGGCGCGGCGCCAAGTGGGAAAGGGTGGTGTCGAGGCTGAAGGCAGCAGGAAAGCCCGCAGCCCCCAGGTCTGTGGGACAACGCAAGCGGTTCCCAAAGAGCTTTAGAACAAGGCATAGTTTTCCCTGCTGGCTCTTTGGGCCGGAGACCCATCTCCAGCCATAGGCCATTTTTGTGTCTGTCCCGGCGCCCAGAGGGAAAGGGTGGTTTTGAGGCTGAAGGCAGCAGGAAAGCCTGCAGCCCCCAGGTCTGTGGGACAATTCAAGCGGTTCCCAAAGAGCTTTAGAACAAGGCATAGTTTTCCCTGCTGGCTCTTTGGGCGGGGGACCCATCTCCAGCCGTATGGCCATTTTTGTGCCTGGCGCGGCGCCAAGTGGGAAAGGGTGGTGTCGAGGCTGAAGTCAGCAGGAAAGCCCGCAGCCCCCAGGACTGTTGGGCTACGCAAGCGGTTCCCAAAGAGCTTTAGAACAAGGCATAGTTTTCCCTGCTGGCTCTTTGGGCTGGGGACCTATCTCCAGCCATACGCCTTTTTTGTGCATGGCGTGGCGCCAAGTGGGAAAGGGTGGTGTCGAGGCTGAAGGCAGCAGGAAAGCCTGCAGCCCCCAGGTCTGTGCGGCTACGCAAGCGGTTCCCAAAGAGCTTTAGAACAAGGCATAATTTTCCCTGCTGGCTCCTTGGGCAGGGGACCCATCTCCAGCCGTATGGCCATTTTTCTGCCTGGTGTGGCGCCAAGTGGGAAAGGGTGGTTTTGAGGCTGAAGGCAGTAGGAAAGCCCGCAGCCCCCAGGTTTGTGGGGCTACGCAAGCGGTTCCCAAAGAGCTTTAGAACAAGGCACAGTTTTCCCTGCTGGTTGTTTGGGCGGGGGACCCATCTCCAGCCGTATGGCCATTTTTGTGCCTGGCGTGGCGCCCAGAGGGAAAGGGTGGTGTTGAGGCTGAAGGCGCCACGACAGCCTGCCGCCCGGGGTTTTCTTAATGACTTTTCTTAATGATGTCTCCACAGTGTGAAGTTTTGCAGGATTTGAAAAAGTAATAGACACAGTGAAATTGAGTCTATTGGAAACTTCCATACCTTTCCCTCCAAATCTCTGCTGTCCTGTAGTATCCACTGCCTGCAGCTGCTGTTGCAGGAGCAGACAGAGTGGTATCAGATTTAGAAAAAAGGGACATCATTAAGAGGATTCACTCGCCTTATTTTTCACCGGTGTGGCCAGTAAAGAAACCAAAAAGGCAATCGCTGTTCACAGTAGATTACCAAAAGTTGGATGCCAACACTGCATCCCTGACTGCTGCGGTTCCGACTATCGCGGAAATTGTGACAATGATACAAGGAGCTGCCCATCCTTGGAGGGTTGCCTTAGATGTTAAAGACATATTTTTTTATGATTCCCCTCCTTGAGCAGGACAAAGCGCAGTTTGCATTCACATGGAAAGGAGTCCAATATACCTTTAACCGCTTTCCGCAAGGATACAAACATTCCCCCACTATTGCCCATAATGCTTTCACAGGGATGTACAGTATACCAATATATTATTGATGACATCTTAATAGGGGAGAGAACTAAGAAAGTGTACAAGACATGATGGAAAACATCCGAAAAACATTATCAGATTTGGGATTGGAAATTCCCGACTCAAAGTGTCAGGGACCCGCACAGGAAGTTAAATTCCTGGGGGTCTGGTGGATTAAGGGAGCTGCTTCTGTCCCTCAGGATACCCTGGAAAAAATAGAGCATGGCCAGAATCCATCCAGCGTGAAGGAGTTACAGCAAGTCCTGGGACTTTAAGTTATTGGCGTAAACACGTCCCTGGCTTTTCCATCATTGCTCGCCCCTTCATAGCTTGCCAAAAAAGGGTAAATCCTGGGTGTGGATTGAACAACACACTAATGCTCTGCAATTACTAATAAAGGAGCTAAGGTTATTCCAACAGCTTGGTCCTATACATCCAACTGACCCTGTCCATGTAGAATGGGGGTTCAGTGAACATGGTTCCCGTTGTAATTTATGGCAGAAGGGACCAGCAGGACCGGAGAGACCATTAGAATTTTGCTCCCACTCCTTCAATGATACTGAGAGCAGATATTCAGACCTGGAGAAGGGTTTACTGTCCCTGGTGCGAGCGTTGCAACGAGCAGAGCAGATAAGGAGAGAACAGAGCGTGATCTTTCCTGGGACCTTTTCGCCTCCCAGATGTGGTCCGTAAAGGGACACCACCACCAGCTGGCATTGCCCAGAGACCTACAGTTCGAAAGTGGTATGCTTATTTAGAAGGCATTAATGAAATCAAGCCAGTCTCTGAAGGCAGTGTTAAAGTATCCAAGGCTACTTCACAAGGATACCAAAGGATATAGATGGTGCCCTATTGTTCCAATCCCCACCAAATAGACCATCTCCGATCCAAGAAGCACCTCCTTTGAGGGACAGCAGTGATCTACAGGAGTGTGGTTTACTGGTGCGTCATCTCACTGTGAAAAAAATAAGTGGAAATATAAGGCCGTAGCACTGGAAGTAACAACGGGAGAAAGAGCGATTGAAACAGGGGAGGGTAGGGGAACAAGTAGGGGAACTCAGAGCTGTCCTACTAGCTGCACAACATGGAGCCACCTCCTTTTACGCTGAGTCATATGCTGTTTTTAAAGGAGCCACTGAATGGCTAGGACACTGGGCAGCCAATGATTGGCAGGTGAATAGAGTCCCAGTTTGGGAGACAGATAATTGGAAGCAACTGTTGGAAATAGGAGGACAGAGACCATTGCACATTGCTTGGGTAAAAGGCCACGATCGTTCAAACTCGATCACTGCTCAGTTCAACCAACAGGTAGATGGCCTCACGCGGCTACAACAAATTGACATTGTAGATGATGGTCGGGAATGGGAACGCTTACTTGAATCGTTACATGTTAAACGTGGCCGCACAGGCCGTCCTGACCTGTATCGGGAAGGTGGGTAGCTTGTGTCGGTTAAGCTGTGCGAACAAATAGTAACTGCCTGGTCACAATGTCGCCTACGACTCAGCAAAGATCATCCGAGTAAGGCGCCTCCCTTACACATGCGGGACAAGAAAGCGTTGTGGCATTCATGGCAGATTGATTATATTGGGCCCTTGAGATCATCAGGTGGGAAAAGATATGTCCTGGTAGGAGTGGAGATTATCTCCAGCCTCAGTATGGCCAGCAGTTTCAAACCAGCTACCAGGGACAACACAGTGAAAGGCCTAAAAGGGTGGTTCAGCACACTTCCCCTTCCCGAGGAAATCCAAAGTGATAACGGTTCACACTTTACCGCTACAGTGGTACAAGATTGGGCCAAAGAAGAAAGGATTCGATGGGTATTTCATACTCCCTATTATCCTCAGGCTAATGGCATTGTTGAATGCACCAACGGATTGGTTAAGCGTTTTGCAAAAAGTCATAAATCATAAGGGAAGGTGAAGAAGGCACCTTGCCCACTGAAATTCGAAAAGTAATATGGGATAATGCAATTGAGTTTGAGAGAAAATTTCAATCCTGGTGGTATCTGGTTAATTTCACCTACGATCCCACTGAGAGCAAAGCCACAGCTTTTGCCTTAACGATACGCAATGCCTCAGTATACACCATATAGCCAATCATCGCACTGGGGTTGAATCACCAAGGAGCTCTACTCTATCCAACACAGCACAGAGGTTGGGCACGACAAAATGAGACTAAATGGCAAACTGCTGATGTTGACGCATGCGTTTCACGAGACCAACGAGGATTCATTTGTGAGAGTAATACTCTCAAAGCACAAGACCTTTGTCTTGACACCAACCAGAATGTTTGTCACTTTGAGACACATCCCGATGAAACCCCAGAGACTGTGCTTGTCTAGATTGGGAAAGGGTGCGTTAGCATGAGGTCTCCCTGTAGTCTTGTATTCAGAGATGACATAGTAATCACTCAAATCTTTGTGTTTGAACTTTACTAACACAAACTTACGGGATGCGACTTCAATTATTAAGCTCCTGTTACGTCTTTTCAATTGCTACAACCTAATTACACGTTGATTCGAGATTGTTGCCTACCCCTATCGGAATGAATCTCTCCCTGGTGAAGAAGCTGCTAAAACACAATGAATTGAAGCGACTCTTGAAAGAGGCCCAAGAAAATAGACAGACAACTTTGATTACCGTCCATCATCAGGTTGAAGAAATACACCAAGCGTTGGAAAGAGTGAAGAGAGGCGGAGGACATAGATGGGGAGATACTCTTTTTGGATGGTCACTGACAGTTACAGGACTTTATAACAAGATGCTTCACTCTGTTGTTGTTTTACTAATAGTCACTGTATTGTGCTTTGCTTAGACAATTGTTTTGCATGTTAGACTTTGGATTATGATGAAAAGTTTAAATCGCTTGATCACTCCACGAGAAGGATTTCCACTTGATATCCCTCACCAAAAGAACACATGTGATCTTTCTTATCAGTGTTGAATACGTCGACCTTGACTGACTGTAGACAAAGTTTTCCCTGCAGGCTCTTTGGGCGGGGGACCCATCTCCAGCCGTATGGCCATTTTTGTGCCTGGCGCGGCGCCAAGTGGGAAAGGGTGGTGTCGAGGCTGAAGGCAGCAGGAAAGCCCGCAGCCCCCAGGTCTGTGGGGCTACACAAGCGGTTCCCAAAGAGCCTAAGAACAAGGCATAGTTTTCCCTGCTGACTCCTTGGGCGTGGCACCCATCTCCAACCGTATGGCGATTTTTGTGCATGGTGCGGCGCCAAGTGGGAAAGGGTGGTTTTGACCTGAAGGCAGCAGGAAAGCCCGCAGCCCCCAGATCTATTGGGCTACGCAAGCGGTTCCCAAAGAGCTTTAGAACAAGGCATAGTTTTCCCTGCTGGCTCCTTGGGCGGGGGACCCATCTCCAGCCGTATGGCCATTTTTGTGCATGGCGCGGCGCCAAGTGGGAAAGGGTGGTGTCGAGGCTGAAGGCAGCAGGAAAGCCCGCAGCCCCCAGGTCTGTGGGGCTACGCAAGCGGTTCCCAAAGAGGTTTAGAACAAGGCATAGTTTTCCCTGCTGGCTCTTTGGGCGGGAGACCCATTGCCGCGGTATGGCCAATTTTGTGCCTGGCGCGGCGCCAAGTGGGAAAGGGTGGTGTCGAGGCTGAAGGCAGCAGGAAAGTCCGCAGCCCCCAGGTCTGTGGGGCTACGCAAGCGGTTCCCAAAGACCTTTAGAACAAGGCATAGTTTTCCCTGCTGGCTCTTTGGGCATGGGGCCCATCTCCAGCTGTATGGCCATTATTGTGCCTGGCGCGGCGCCAAGTGGGAAAGGGTGGTGTCGAGGCTGAAGGCAGCAGCAAAGCCCGCAGCCCCCAGGTCTGTGGGGCTACGCAAGTGGTTCCCAAAGACATTTAGAACAAGGCATAATTTTCCCTGCTGGCTCCTTGGGCGGGGGACCCATCTCCAGCCATAGGCCTTTTTTGTGCCTGGCACGGCGCCAAGTGGGAAAGGGTGGTGTCGAGGCTGAAGGCAGCAGGAAAGCCTGCAGCCCCCAGGTCTGTGGGGCTACGCAAGCGGTTCCCAAAGAGCTTTAGAACAAGGCATAGTTTTACCTGCTGGCTCCTTGGGCAGGGGACCCATATCCAACCGTATGGCCATTTTTGTGCATGGTGCGGCGCCAAGTGGGAAAGGGTGGTTTTGAGGCTGAAGGCAGCAGGAAAGCCCGCAGCCCCCAGGTCTGTTGGGCTACGCAAGCGGTTCCCAAAGAACCTTAGAACAAGGCATAGTTTTCCCTGCTGACTCCTTGGGCGTGGCACACATCTCCAACCGTATGGCGATTTTTGTGCATGGCGCGGCGCCAAGTGGGAAAGGGTGTTGTCGAGTCTGAAGGCAGCAGCAAAGCCCGCATCCCCCAGGTCTGTGGGGCTACACAAGCGGTTCCCAAAGAGCTTTAGAACAAGGCATAGTTTTCCCTGCTGGCTCCTTGGTCGGGGGACCCATTGCCTGCCATATGGCCATTTTTGTGCCTGGCGTGGCACCAAGTGGGAAAGGGTGGTTTTGAGGCTGAAGCTAGCAGGAAAGCCTGCAGCCCACAGGTCTGTGGGGCTACGCAAGCGGTTCCCAAAGAGCTTTAGAGCAAGGCATAGTTTTCCCTCCTGGCTGTTTGGGCGGGGGATCCATCTCCATCCATATGTTCATTTTTGTGCTTGGCGCGGCGCCAAGTGGGAAAGGCTGGTGTCGAGGCTGAAGGCAGCAGGAAAGCCAGCAGCCCCCAGGTCTGTGGGGCTACGCAAGCGGTTCCCAAAGACCTTTAGAACAAGGCATAGTTTTCCCTGCTGACTCTTTGCGCGTGGCACACATCTCCAGCCATATGGCCATTTTGGTGCCTGGCGCGTCACCAAGTGGGAAAGGTGGTGTCGAGGCTGAAGGCAGCAGGAAAGCCTGCAGCCCCCAGGTCTGTGGGGCTACGCAAGCGGTTCCCAAAGAGCTTTAGAACAAGGCATAGTTTTCCCTAATGGCTCCTTGGGCGGGGGACCCATTGCCTGCCGTATGTCCATTTTTGTGCTTGGCGCGACGCCAAGTGGGAAAGGCTGGTGTCGAGGCTGAAGGCAGCAGGAAAGCCCGCAGCCCCCAGGTCTGTGCGGCTACGCAAGCGGTTCCCAAAGAGCTTTAGAACAAGGCATAGTTTTCCCTGCTGGCTCTTTGGGCGGGAGACCCATGTCCAGCCATAGGCCATTTTTGTGCCTAGCGCGGTGCCCAGTGGGGAAGCGTGGTGTCGAGGCTGAAGTCAGCAGGAAGGCCCGCAGCTCCCAGGTCTGTGCGGCTAAGCAAGCGGTTCCCAAAGAGCTTTAGAACAAGGCATAGTTTTCCCTGCTGGCTCTTTGGGCCGGAGACCCATCTCCAGCCATAGGCCATTTTTGTGTCTGTCCCAGCGCCCAGAGGGAAAGGGTGGTTTTGAGGGTGAAAGCAGCAGGAAAGCCTGCAGCCCCCAGGTCTGGGGGCCAATTCAAGCGGTTCCCAAAGAGCTTTAGAACAAGGCATAGTTTTCCCTGCTGGCTCCTTGGGCGGGGGACCCATCTCCAGCCGTATGGCCATTTTTTGCCTGGCGCAGTGCCCAGTGGGAAAGCGTGGTGTCGAGGCTGAAGGCAGCAGGAAAGCCTGCAGCCCCCAGGTCTGTGGGGCTACGCAAGCGGTTCCCAAAGACCTTTAGAACAAGGCATAGTTTTCCCTGCTGGCTCCTTGGGCGGGGGAACCATCTCCAGCCGTATGGCCATTTTTGTGCATGGCGCGGCGCCAAGTGGGAAAGGGTGGCTTTGATGCTGAAGGCAGCAGCAAAGCCCGCAGCCCCCAGGTCTGTGGGGCTACGCAAGCGGTTCCCAAAGAGCTTTAGAACAAGGCATAGTTTTCCCTGCTGGCTCCTTGGGCGGGGGATCCATCTCCATCCATATGTCCATTTTTGTGCTTGGCGCGACGCCAAGTGGGAAAGGGTGGTGTCGAGGCTGAAGGCAGCAGGAAAGCCCGCAGCCCCCAGGTCTGTGGGGCTACGCAAGCGGTTCCCAAAGAGCTTTAGAACAAGGCATAGTTTTCCCTGCTGGCTCTTTGGGCGGGAGACCCCTCTCCATCCATAGGCCATTTTTGTGCCTGGCGCGGTGCCCAGTGGGAAAGCGTGGTGTCGAGGCTGAAGTCAGCAGGAAGGCCCGCAGCTCCCAGGTCTGTGCGGCTACGCAAGCGGTTCCCAAAGAGCTTTAGAACAAGGCATAGTTTTCCCTGCTGGCTCTTTGCGCGTGGCACACATCTCCAGCCATATGGCCATTTTTGTGCCTGGTGCGGCACCAAGTGGGAAAGGGTGGTGTCGAGGCTGAAGGCAGCAGGAAAGCCTGCAGCCCCCAGGTCTGTGGGGCTACGCAAGCGGTTCCCAAAGACCTTTAGAACAAGGCATAGTTTTCCCTGCTGGCTCCTTGGGCGTGGGACCCATTGCCTGCCGTATGGCCATTTTTGTGCCTGGCATGGCACCAAGTGGGAAAGGGTGGTGTCGAGGCGGAAGCTAGCAGGAAAGCCTGCAGCCCCCAGGTCTGTGGGGCTACGCAAGCGGTTCCCAAAGAGCTTTAGAACAAGGCATAGTTTTCCCTCCTGGCTGTTTGGGCGGGGGACCCATCTCCAGCCATATATCCATTTTTGTGCTAGGCGCGGCGCCAAGTGGGAAAGTCTGGTGTCGAGGCTGAAGGCAGCAGGAAAGCCCGCAGCCCCCAGGTCTGTGGGGCTACGCAAGCGGTTCCCAAAGAGCTTTAGAACAAGGCATAGTTTTCCCTGCTGGCTCTTTGGGCGGGAGACCTATCTCCAGCCATAGGCCATTTTTGTGCCTAGCGCGGCGCCAAGTGGGAAAGGGTGGTGTCGAGGCTGAAGGCAGCAGGAAAGCCCGCAGCCCCCAAGTCTGTGGGGCTACACGAGCAGTTCCCAAAGAGCTTTAGAACAAGGCATAGTTTTCCCTGATGGCTCCTTGGGCAGGGTACCAGCCTTCAGCCGTATGGCCATTTTTCTGCCTGGCGCGGCACCAAGTGGGAAACGGTGGTGTCGAGGCTGAAGGCAGCAGCAAAGCCCGCAGCCCCCAAGTCTGTGGGGCTACGCAAGCGGTTCCCAAAGAGCTTTAGAACAAGGCATAGTTTTCCCTGCTGGCTCTTTGGGCATGGGACCCATCTCTAGCCATAGGCCATTTTTGTGTCTGTCCCGGCGCCCAGAGGGAAAGGGTGGTTTTGAGGCTGAAGGCAGCAGGAAAGCCTGCAGCCCCCAGGTCTGTGGGACAATTCAAGCGGTTCCCAAAGAGCTTTAGAACAAGGCATAGTTTTCCCTGCTGGCTCTTTGGGCGGGGGACCCATCTCCAGCCGTATGGCCATTTTTGTGCCTGGCGCGGCGCCAAGTGGGAAAGGGTGGTGTCGAGGCTGAAGGCAGCAGGAAAGCCCGCAGCCCCCAGGTCTGTGGGACAACGCAAGCGGTTCCCAAAGAGCTTTAGAACAAGGCATAGTTTTCCCTGCTGGCTCTTTGGGCCGGAGACCCATCTCCAGCCATAGGCCATTTTTGTGTCTGTCCCGGCGCCCAGAGGGAAAGGGTGGTTTTGAGGCTGAAGGCAGCAGGAAAGCCTGCAGCCCCCAGGTCTGTGGGACAATTCAAGCGGTTCCCAAAGAGCTTTAGAACAAGGCATAGTTTTCCCTGCTGGCTCTTTGGGCGGGGGACCCATCTCCAGCCGTATGGCCATTTTTGTGCCTGGCGCGGCGCCAAGTGGGAAAGGGTGGTTTTGAGGCTGAAGGCAGCAGGAAAGCCTGCAGCCCCCAGGTCTGTGGGACAATTCAAGCGGTTCCCAAAGAGCTTTAGAACAAGGCATAGTTTTCCCTGCTGACTCCTTGGGCGAGGGACCCATCTCCATCCGTATGGCCATTTTTGTGCCTGGCGCGGCGCCAAGTGGGAAAGGGTGGTGTCGAGGCTGAAGGCAGCAGGAAAGCCCGCAGCCCCCAGGTCTGTGGGGCTACGCAAGCGGTTCCCAAAGAGCTTTAGAACAAGGCATAGTTTTCCCTGCTGGCTGTTTGGGCGGGGGACCCATCTCCAGCCGTATGGCCATTTTTGTGCCTGGCGCGGCGCCAAGTGGGAAAGGGTGGTGTCGAGGCTGAAGGCAGCAGGAAAGCCCGCAGCCCCCAGGTCTGTGGGGCTACGCAAGCGGTTCCCATAGAGCTTTAGAACAAGGCATAGTTTTCCCTGCTGGCTCTTTGGGCGGGAGACCCATCTCCAGCCATAGGCCATTTTTGTGTCTGTCCCGGCGCCCAGAGGGAAAGGGTTGTTTTGAGGCTGAAGGCAGCAGGAAAGCCCGCAGCCCCCAGGTCTGTGGGGCTACGCAAGCGGTTCCCAAAGAGCTTTAGAACAAGGCACAGTTTTCCCTGCTGGTTGTTTGGGCGGGGGACCCATCTCCATCTGTATGGCCATTTTTGTGCATGGCGCGTCGCCAAGTGGGAAAGGGTGGCTTAGAGGCTGAAGTCAGCAGCAAAGCCCGCAGCCCCCAGGTCTGTGAGGCTACGCAAGCGGTTCCCAAAGAGCTTTAGAACAAGGCATAGTTTTCCCTGCTGTCTCTTTGGGCGGGGGACCCATTGCCTGCCGTATGGCCATTTTTCTGCCTAGCGCGACGCCAAGTGGGAAAGGGTGGTGTCGAGGCTGAAGGCAGCAGGAAAGCCCGCAGCCCCCAGGTCTGTGGGGCTACACAAGTGGTTCCCAAAGAGCTTTAGAACAAGGCATAGTTTTCCCTGCTGGCTCCTTGGGCAGGGTACCAACCTCCAGCCGTATGGCCATTTTTGTGCCTGGCGCGGCGCCAAGTGGGAAAGGGTGGTGTCGAGGCTGAAGGCAGCAGGAAAGCCCTCAGCCCCCAGGTCTGTGGGGCTACGCAAGCGGTTCCCAAAGAGCTTCAGACTAAGGCATAGTTTTCCCTGCTGGCTCCTTGGGCAGGGTACCAACCTCCAGCCATATGCCATTTTTGTGCCTGGCGCGGCGCCCAGAGGGAAAGGGTGGTTTTGAGGCTGAGGCAGCACGCAAGACCACAGCCTCCAGCTCTGTGGGGCTACGCAAGCGGTTCCCAAAGAGCTTTGGAACAAGGCATAGTTTTCCCTGCTGGCTCCTTGGGCGGGAGACCCATCTCCAGCTGTATGGCCATTTTTGTGCATGGCGCGGCGCCAAGTGGGAAAGGGTGGTGTCGAGGCTGAAGGCAGCAGGAAAGCCCGCAGCCCCCAGGTCTGTGGGGCTACGCAAGCGGTTCCCAAAGAGGTTTAGAACAAGGCATAGTTTTCCCTGCTGGCTCTTTGCGCGTGGCACACATCTCCAGCCATATGGCCATTTTTGTGCCTGGCGCGGCACCAAGTGGGAAAGGGTGGTGTCGAGGCTGAAGGCAGCAGGAAGGCCCGCAGCCCCCAGGTCTGTGCGGCTACTCAAGCGGTTCCCAAAGAGCTTTAGAACAAGGCATAGTTTTCCCTGCTGACTCTTTGCGCGTGGCACACATCTCCAGCCATATGGCCATTTTTGGGCCTGGCGCGTCACCAAGTGGGAAAGGTGGTGTCGAGGCTGAAGGCAGCAGGAAAGCCTGCAGCCCCCAGGTCTGTGGGGCTACGCAAGCGGTTCCCAAAGAGCTTTAGAACAAGGCATAGGTTTCCCTGCTGGCTCCTTGGGCGGGGGACCCATCTCCAGCCGTATGGCCATTTTTGT
The DNA here is from genome assembly GCF_028500815.1 of Rissa tridactyla. Classification (NCBI taxonomy): domain Eukaryota; kingdom Metazoa; phylum Chordata; class Aves; order Charadriiformes; family Laridae; genus Rissa; species Rissa tridactyla. The sequence goes on along the minus strand of NW_026529446.1, from coordinate 128,924 downwards.
GCATGGCGCGGCGCCAAGTGGGAAAGGGTGGCTTTGATGCTGAAGGCAGCAGCAAAGCCCGCAGCCCCCAGGTCTGTGGGGCTACGCAAGCGGTTCCCAAAGAGCTTTAGAACAAGGCATAGTTTTCCCTGCTGGCTCCTTGGGCGGGGGACCCATTGCCTGCCGTATGGCCATTTTTGTGCCTGGCGTGGCACCAAGTGGGAAAGGGTGGTGTCGAGGCTGAAGGCAGCAGTAAAGCCCGCAGCCCCCAGGTCTGTGGGGCTACGCAAGCGGTTCCCAAAGACCTTTAGAACAAGGCATAGTTTTCCCTGCTGGCTCTTTGGGCGTGGCACACATCTCCAGCCATATGGCCAGTTTTGGGCCTGGCGCGGCACAAAGTGGGAAAGGGTGGCTTTGATGCTGAAGGCAGGAGGAAAGCCTGCAGCCCCCAGGTCTGTGGGGCTACGCAAGCGGTTCCCAAAGACCTTTAGAACAAGGCATAGTTTTCCCTGCTGGCTCCTTGGGCGGGGGACCCATTGCCTGCCGAATGGCCATTTTTGTGCCTGGCGTGGCACCAAGTGGGAAAGGGTGGTGTCGAGGCTGAAGGCAGCAGGAAAGCCCGCAGCCCCCAGGTCTGTGGGGCTACGCAAGCGGTTCCCATAGAGCTTTAGAACAAGGCATAGTTTTCCCTGCTGGCTCTTTGGGCGGGAGACCCATCTCCAGCCATAGGCCATTTTTGTGTCTGTCCCGGCGCCCAGAGGGAAAGGGTTGTTTTGAGGCTGAAGGCAGCAGGAAAGCCCGCAGCCCCCAGGTCTGTGGGGCTACGCAAGCGGTTCCCAAAGAGCTTTAGAACAAGGCACAGTTTTCCCTGCTGGTTGTTTGGGCGGGGGACCCATCTCCAGCCGTATGGCCATTTTTGTGCATGGCGCGTCGCCAAGTGGGAAAGGGTGGCTTAGAGGCTGAAGTCAGCAGCAAAGCCCGCAGCCCCCAGGTCTGTGAGGCTACGCAAGCGGTTCCCAAAGAGCTTTAGAACAAGGCATAGTTTTCCCTGCTGTCTCTTTGGGCGGGGGACCCATTGCCTGCCGTATCGCCATTTTTCTGCCTAGCGCGACGCCAAGTGGGAAAGGGTGGTGTCGAGGCTGAAGGCAGCAGGAAAGCCCGCAGCCCCCAGGTCTGTGGGGCTACGCAAGCGGTTCCCAAAGACCTTTAGAACAAGGCATAGTTTTCCCTGCTGGCTCCTTGGGCAGGGTACCAACCTCCAGCCGTATGGCCATTTTTGTGCCTGGCGCGGCGCCAAGTGGGAAAGGGTGGTGTCGAGGCTGAAGGCAGCAGGAAAGCCCTCAGCCCCCAGGTCTGTGGGGCTACGCAAGCGGTTCCCAAAGAGCTTCAGACTAAGGCATAGTTTTCCCTGCTGGCTCCTTGGGCAGGGTACCAACCTCCAGCCATATGCCATTTTTGTGCCTGGCGCGGCGCCCAGAGGGAAAGGGTGGTTTTGAGGCTGAGGCAGCACGCAAGACCACAGCCTCCAGCTCTGTGGGGCTACGCAAGCGGTTCCCAAAGAGCTTTGGAACAAGGCATAGTTTTCCCTGCTGGCTCCTTGGGCGGGAGACCCATCTCCAGCTGTATGGCCATTTTTGTGCATGGCGCGGCGCCAAGTGGGAAAGGGTGGTGTCGAGGCTGAAGGCAGCAGGAAAGCCCGCAGCCCCCAGGTCTGTGGGGCTACGCAAGCGGTTCCCAAAGAGGTTTAGAACAAGGCATAGTTTTCCCTGCTGGCTCTTTGCGCGTGGCACACATCTCCAGCCATATGGCCATTTTTGTGCCTGGCGCGGCACCAAGTGGGAAAGGGTGGTGTCGAGGCTGAAGGCAGCAGGAAGGCCCGCAGCCCCCAGGTCTGTGCGGCTACTCAAGCGGTTCCCAAAGAGCTTTAGAACAAGGCATAGTTTTCCCTGCTGACTCTTTGCGCGTGGCACACATCTCCAGCCATATGGCCATTTTTGGGCCTGGCGCGTCACCAAGTGGGAAAGGGTGGCTTTGAGGCTGAAGGCAGCAGGAAAGCCTGCAGCCCCAGGTCTGTGGGGCTACGCAAGCGGTTCCCAAAGAGCTTTAGAACAAGGCATAGGTTTCCCTGCTGGCTCCTTGGGCGGGGGACCCATCTCCAGCCGTATGGCCATTTTTGTGCATGGCGCGGCGCCAAGTGGGAAAGGGTGGCTTTGATGCTGAAGGCAGCAGCAAAGCCCGCAGCCCCCAGGTCTGTGGGGCTACGCAAGCGGTTCCCAAAGAGCTTTAGAACAAGGCATAGTTTTCCCTGCTGGCTCCTTGGGCGGGGGACCCATTGCCTGCCGTATGGCCATTTTTGTGCCTGGCGTGGCACCAAGTGGGAAAGGGTGGTGTCGAGGCTGAAGGCAGCAGTAAAGCCCGCAGCCCCCAGGTCTGTGGGGCTACGCAAGCGGTTCCCAAAGACCTTTAGAACAAGGCATAGTTTTCCCTGCTGGCTCTTTGGGCGTGGCACACATCTCCAGCCATATGGCCAGTTTTGGGCCTGGCGCGGCACCAAGTGGGAAAGGGTGGCTTTGATGCTGAAGGCAGGAGGAAAGCCTGCAGCCCCCAGGTCTGTGGGGCTACGCAAGCGGTTCCCAAAGACCTTTAGAACAAGGCATAGTTTTCCCTGCTGGCTCCTCGGGCGGGGGACCCATTGCCTGCCGAATGGCCATTTTTGTGCCTGGCGTGGCACCAAGTGGGAAAGGGTGGTGTCGAGGCGGAAGCTAGCAGGAAAGCCTGCAGCCCCCAGGTCTGTGGGGCTACGCAAGCGGTTCCCAAAGAGCTTTAGAACAAGGCATAGTTTTCCCTGCTGGCTCTTTGGGCGGGAGACCCCTCTCCATCCATAGGCCATTTTTGTGCCTGGCGCGGTGCCCAGTGGGAAAGCGTGGTGTCGAGGCTGAAGTCAGCAGGAAGGCCCGCAGCTCCCAGGTCTGTGCGGCTACGCAAGCGGTTCCCAAAGAGCTTTAGAACAAGGCATAGTTTTCCCTGCTGGCTCTTTGGGCCGGAGACCCATCTCCAGCCATAGGCCATTTTTGTGTCTGTCCCGGCGCCCAGAGGGAAAGGGTGGTTTTGAGGGTGAAAGCAGCAGGAAAGCCTGCAGCCCCAGGTCTGTGGGACAATTCAAGCGGTTCCCAAAGAGCTTTAGAACAAGGCAGCGTTTTTCCTGTTGGCTCTTTGGGCGGGGGACCCATCTCCAGCCGTATGTCCATTTTTGTGCCTGGCGCAGTGCCCAGTGGGAAAGCGTGGTGTCGAGGCTGAAGCTAGCAGGAAAGCCTGCAGCCCCCAGGTCTGTGGGGCTACGCAAGCGGTTCCCAAAGACCTTAAGAACAAGGCATAGTTTTCCCTGCTGGCTCTTTGGGCGGGGGACCCATCTCCAACCGTATGGCCATTTTTGTGCATGGCGCAGCGCCAAGTGGGAAAGCGTGGTGTCGAGGCTGAAGGCAGCAGGAAAGCCTGCAGCCCCAAGGTCTGTGGGGCTACGCAAGCGGTTCCCAAAGAGCTTTAGAACAAGGCATAGTTTTCCCTGCTGGCTGCTTGGGCGGGGGACCCATTGCCTGCCATATGGCCATTTTTGTGCATGGCGCGGCGCCAAGTGGGAAAGGGTGGCTTAGAGGCTGAAGTCAGCAGCAAAGCCCGCAACCCCCAGGTCTGTGAGGCTACGCAAGCGGTTCCCAAAGAGCTTTAGAACAAGGCATAGTTTTCCCTGCTGGCTCTTTCGCCGTGGCACCCATCTCCAGCCGTATGGCCATTTATGTGCCTGGCGCGGTGACAAGTGGGAAAGCGTGGTGTCGAGGCTGAAGGCAGCAGCAAAGCCCGTAGCTCCCAGGTCTGTGGGGCTACGCAAGCGGTTCCTAAAGAGCCTTAGAACAAGGCATGTTTTTCCCTGCTGGCTCCTTGGGCGTGGGACCCATTGCCTGCCGTATGGCCATTTTTGTGCCTGGCATGGCACCAAGTGGGAAAGGGTGGTGTCGAGGCGGAAGCTAGCAGGAAAGCCTGCAGCCCCCAGGTCTGTGGGGCTACGCAAGCGGTTCCCAAAGAGCTTTAGAACAAGGCATAGTTTTCCCTCCTGGCTGTTTGGGCGGGGGACCCATCTCCAGCCATATGTCCATTTTTGTGCTTGGCGCGGCGCCAAGTGGGAAAGTCTGGTGTCGAGGCTGAAGGCAGCAGGAAAGCCCGCAGCCCCCAGGTCTGTGGGGCTACGCAAGCGGTTCCCAAAGAGCTTTAGAACAAGGCATAGTTTTCCCTGCTGGCTCCTTGGGCGGGGGACCCATCTCCTTCCATATGTCCATTTTTGTGCTTGGCGCGGCGCCAAGTGGGAAAGGCTGGTGTCGAGGCTGAAGGCAGCAGGAAAGCCCGCAGCCCCCAGGTCTGTGGGGCTACGCAAGCGGTTCCCAAAGAATTTTAGAACAAGGCATAGTTTTCCCTGATGGCTCTTTGGGCGTGGCACACATCTCCAGCCATATGGCCATTTTTGGGCCTGGCGCGGCACCAAGTGGGAAAGGGTGGCTTTGAGGCTGAAGGCAGCAGGAAAGCCTGCAGCCCCCAGGTCTGTGGGGCTACGCAAGCGGTTCCCAAAGACCTTTAGAACAAGGCATAGTTTTCCCTGCTGGCTCCTTGGGCGGGGGACCCATTGCCTGCCGAATGGCCATTTTTGTGCATGGCGTGGCACCAAGTGGGAAAGGGTGGTGTCGAGGCTGAAGCTAGCAGGAAAGCCTGCAGCCCCCAGGTCTGTGGGGCTACGCAAGCGGTTCCCAAAGAGCTTTAGAACAAGGCATAGTTTTCCCTGCTGGCTGTTTGGGCGGGGGATCCATCTCCATCCATATGTCCATTTTTGTGATTGGCGCGACGCCAAGTGGGAAAGGCTGGTGTCGAGGCTGAAGGCAGCAGGAAAGCCCGCAGCCCCCAGGTCTGTGCGGCTACGCAAGCGGTTCCCAAAGAGCTTTAGAACAAGGCATAGTTTTCCCTGCTGGCTCTTTGGGCGGGAGACCCATGTCCAGCCATAGGCCATTTTTGTGCCTAGCGCGGTGCCCAGTGGGAAAGCGTGGTGTCGAGGCTGAAGTCAGCAGGAAGGCCCGCAGCTCCCAGGTCTGTGCGGCTAAGCAAGCGGTTCCCAAAGAGCTTTAGAACAAGGCATAGTTTTCCCTGCTGGCTCTTTGGGCCGGAGACCCATCTCCAGCCATAGGCCATTTTTGTGTCTGTCCCGGCGCCCAGAGGGAAAGGGTGGTTTTGAGGGTGAAAGCAGCAGGAAAGCCTGCAGCCCCCAGGTCTGGGGGCCAATTCAAGCGGTTCCCAAAGAGCTTTAGAACAAGGCATAGTTTTCCCTGCTGGCTCCTTGGGCGGGGGACCCATCTCCAGCCGTATGGCCATTTTTTGCCTGGCGCAGTGCCCAGTGGGAAAGCGTGGTGTCGAGGCTGAAGGCAGCAGGAAAGCCTGCAGCCCCCAGGTCTGTGGGGCTACGCAAGCGGTTCCCAAAGACCTTTAGAACAAGGCATAGTTTTCCCTGCTGGCTCCTTGGGCGGGGGACCCATCTCCAGCCGTATGGCCATTTTTGTGCATGGCGCGGCGCCAAGTGGGAAAGGGTGGCTTTGATGCTGAAGGCAGCAGCAAAGCCCGCAGCCCCCAGGTCTGTGGGGCTACGCAAGCGGTTCCCAAAGAGCTTTAGAACAAGGCATAGTTTTCCCTGCTGGCTCCTTGGGCGGGGGACCCATTGCCTGCCGTATGGCCATTTTTGTGCCTGGCGTGGCACCAAGTGGGAAAGGGTGGTGTCGAGGCTGAAGGCAGCAGGAAGGCCCGCAGCCCCCAGGTCTGTGGGGCTACGCAAGCGGTTCCCAAAGACCTTTAGAACAAGGCATAGTTTTCCCTGCTGGCTCTTTGGGCGTGGCACACATCTCCAGCCATATGGCCAGTTTTGGGCCTGGCGCGGCACCAAGTGGGAAAGGGTGGCTTTGATGCTGAAGGCAGGAGGAAAGCCTGCAGCCCCCAGGTCTGTGGGGCTACGCAAGCGGTTCCCAAAGACCTTTAGAACAAGGCATAGTTTTCCCTGCTGGCTCCTTGGGCGGGGGACCCATTGCCTGCCGAATGGCCATTTTTGTGCCTGGCGTGGCACCAAGTGGGAAAGGGTGGTGTCGAGGCGGAAGCTAGCAGGAAAGCCTGCAGCCCCCAGGTCTGTGGGGCTACGCAAGCGGTTCCCAAAGAGCTTTAGAACAAGGCATAGTTTTCCCTGCTGGCTCTTTGGGCGGGAGACCCCTCTCCAGCCATAGGCCATTTTGCTGCCTGGCGCGGTGCCCAGTGGGAAAGCGTGGTGTCGAGGCTGAAGTCAGCAGGAAGGCCCGCAGCTCCCAGGTCTGTGCGGCTACGCAAGCGGTTCCCAAAGAGCTTTAGAACAAGGCATAGTTTTCCCTGCTGGCTCTTTGGGCCGGAGACCCATCTCCAGCCATAGGCCATTTTTGTGTCTGTCCCGGCGCCCAGAGGGAAAGGGTGGTTTTGAGGGTGAAAGCAGCAGGAAAGCCTGCAGCCCCCAGGTCTGTGGGACAATTCAAGCGGTTCCCAAAGAGCTTTAGAACAAGGCAGCGTTTTTCCTGTTGGCTCTTTGGGCGGGGGACCCATCTCCAGCCGTATGTCCATTTTTGTGCCTGGCGCAGTGCCAAGTGGGAAAGCGTGGTGTCGAGGCTGAAGGCAGCAGGAAAGCCTGCAGCCCCAAGGTCTGTGGGGCTACGCAAGCGGTTCCCAAAGAGCTTTAGAACAAGGCATAGTTTTCCCTGCTGGCTGCTTGGGCGGGGGACCCATTGCCTGCCATATGGCCATTTTTGTGCATGGCGCGGCGCCAAGTGGGAAAGGGTGGCTTAGAGGCTGAAGTCAGCAGCAAAGCCCGCAACCCCCAGGTCTGTGAGGCTACGCAAGCGGTTCCCAAAGAGCTTTAGAACAAGGCATAGTTTTCCCTGCTGGCTCTTTGGGCGGGGGACCCATTGCCTGCCGTATGGCCATTTTTGTGCCTGGCATGGCACCAAGTGGGAAAGGGTGGTGTCGAGGCTGAAGCTAGCAGGAAAGCCCGCAACCCCCAGGTCTGTGGGGCTACGCAAGCGGTTCCCAAAGAGCTTTAGAACAAGGCATAGTTTTCCCTGCTGGCTCTTTGCGCGTGGCACACATCTCCAGCCATATGGCCATTTTTGTGCCTGGCGCGGCACCAAGTGGGAAAGGGTGGTGTCGAGGCTGAAGGCAGCAGGAAAGCCTGCAGCCCCCAGGCCTGTTGGGCTACGCAAGCGGTTCCCAAAGAGCCTTAGAACAAGGCATAATTTTCCCTGCTGGCTCTTTGGGCGGGAGACCCATCTCCAGCCGTATGGCCATTTTTGTGCCTGGCGCGGTGCCCAGGGGGAAAGCGTGGTGTCGAGGCTGAAGGCAGCAGGAAAGCCTGCAGCCCCCAGGTCTGTGGGGCTACGCAAGCGGTTCCCAAAGAGCTTTAGAACAAGGCATAGTTTTCCCTGCTGGCTCCTTGGGCGTGGGACCCATTGCCTACCGTATGGCCATTTTTGTGCCTGGCATGGCACCAAGTGGGAAAGGGTGGTGTCGAGGCGGAAGCTAGCAGGAAAGCCTGCAGCCCCCAGGTCTGTGGGGCTACGCAAGCGGTTCCCAAAGAGCTTTAGAACAAGGCATAGTTTTCCCTCCTGGCTGTTTGGGCGGGGGACCCATCTCCAGCCATATGTCCATTTTTGTGCTTGGCGCGGCGCCAAGTGGGAAAGTCTGGTGTCGAGGCTGAAGGCAGCAGGAAAGCCCGCAGCCCCCAGGTCTGTGGGGCTACGCAAGCGGTTCCCAAAGAGCTTTAGAACAAGGCATAGTTTTCCCTGCTGGCTCTTTGGGCGTGGCACACATCTCCAGCCATATGGCCATTTTTGTGCCTGGCGCGGCACCAAGTGGGAAAGGATGGCTTTGAGGCTGAAGGCAGCAGGAAAGCCTGCAGCCCCCAGGTCTGTGGGGCTACGCAAGCGGTTCCCAAAGAGCCTTAGAACAAGGCACAATTTTCCCTGCTGACTCTTTGGGCGGGGGACCCATTGCCTGCCGTATGGCCATTTTTCTGCCTAGCGCGACGCCAAGTGGGAAAGGGTGGTGTCGAGGCTGAAGCTAGCAGGAAAGCCCGCAGCCCCCAGGTCTGTGGGGCTACACAAGTGGTTCCCAAAGAGCTTTAGAACAAGGCATAGTTTTCCCTGCTGGCTCCTTGGGCAGGGTACCAGCCTCCAGCCGTATGGCCATTTTTGTGCCTGGCGCGGCGCCAAGTGGGAAAGGGTGGTGTCGAGGCTGAAGGCAGCAGGAAAGCCCTCAGCCCCCAGGTCTGTGGGGCTACGCAAGCGGTTCCCAAAGAGCTTCAGACTAAGGCATAGTTTTCCCTGCTGGCTCCTTGGGCAGGGTACCAACCTCTAGGCATATGCCATTTTTGTGCCTGGCGCGGCGCCCAGAGGGAAAGGGTGGTTTTGAGGCTGAGGCAGCACGCAAGACCACAGCCTCCAGCTCTGTGGGGCTACGCAAGCGGTTCCCAAAGAGCTTTGGAACAAGGCATAGTTTTCCCTGCTGGCTCCTTGGGCGGGAGACCCATCTCCAGCCGTATGGCCATTTTTGTGCCTGACGTGGTGCGCAGTTGGAAAGCGTGGTGTCGAGGCTGAAGGCAGCAGGAAAGCCCGCAGCCCCCAGGTCTGTGGGGCTAGGCAAGCGGTTCCCAAAGAGCTTTAGAACAAGGCATAGTTTTCCCTGCTGGCTCCTTGGGCGGGGGACCCATCTCCAGCCGTATGGCCATTTTTGTGCATGGCGCGGCGCCAAGTGGGAAAGGGTGGTGTCGAGGCTGAAGGCAGCAGGAAAGCCCGCAGCCCCCAGGTCTGTGGGGCTACGCAAGCGGTTCCCAAAGAGCTTTAGAACAAGGCATAGTTTTCCCTGCTGGCTCTTTGGGCGGGAGACCCATTGCCGGGGTATGTCCATTTTTGTGCCTGGCGCGGCGCCAAGTGGGAAAGGGTGGTGTCAAGGCTGAAGGCAGCAGGAAAGTCCGCAGCCCCCAGGTCTGTGGGGCTACGCAAGCGGTTCCCAAAGACCTTTAGAACAAGGCATAGTTTTCCCTGCTGGCTCTTTGTGCATGGGGCCCATCTCCAGCCGTATGGCCATTATTGTGCCTGGCGCGGCGCCAAGTGGGAAAGGGTGGTGTCGAGGCTGAAGGTAGCAGCAAAGCCCGCAGCGCCCAGGTCTGTGGGGCTACGCAAGCGGTTCCCAAAGAGCCTTAGAACAAGGCATAATTTTCCCTGCTGGCTCCTTGGGCGGGGGACCCATCTCCAGCCATAGGCCTTTTTTGTGCCTGGCACGGCGCCAAGTGGGAAAGGGTGGTTCTGAGGCTGAAGGCAGCAGGAAAGCCTGCAGCCCCCAGGTCTGTGGGGCTACGCAAGCGGTTCCCAAAGAGCTTTAGAACAAGGCATAGTTTTCCCTGCTGGCTCTTTGGGCGTGGCACACATCTCCAGCCATATGGCCATTTTTGTGCCTGGCGCGGCACCAAGTGGGAAAGGGTGGCTTTGAGGCTGAAGGCAGCAGGAAAGCCTGCAGCCCCCAGGTCTGTGGGGCTACGCAAGCGGTTCCCAAAGAGCCTTAGAACAAGGCACAATTTTCCCTGCTGGCTGTTTGGGCGGGGGATCCATCTCCATCCATATGTCCATTTTTGTGCTTGGCGCGACGTCAAGTGGGAAAGGGTGGTGTCGAGGCTGAAGGCAGCAGGAAGGCCCGCAGCCCCCAGGTCTTTGCGGCTACTCAAGCGGTTCCCAAAGAGCTTTAGAACAAGGCATAGTTTTCCCTGCTGGCTCTTTGGGCGGGAGACCCATCTCCAGCCGTATGGCCATTATTGTGCCTGGCGCGGTGCCCAGTGGGAAAGGGTGGTGTCGACGCTGAAGTCAGCAGGAAGGCCCGCAGCTCCCAGGTCTGTGGGGCTACGCAAGCGGTTCCCAAAGAGCTTTAGAACAAGGCATAGTTTTCCCTGCTGGCTCTTTGGGCCGGAGACCCATCTCCAGCCATAGGCCATTTTTGTGTCTGTCCCGGCGCCCAGAGGGAAAGGGTGGTTTTGAGGGTGAAAGCAGCAGGAAAGCCTGCAGCCCCCAGGTCTGTGGGACAATTCAAGCGGTTCCCAAAGAGCTTTAGAACAAGGCAGTGTTTTTCCTGCTGGCTCTTTGGGCGGGGGACCCATCTCCAGCCGTATGTCCATTTTTGTGCCTGGCGCAGTGCCCAGTGGGAAAGCGTGGTGTCGAGGCTGAAGCTAGCAGGAAAGCCTGCAGCCCCCAGGTCTGTGGGGCTACGCAAGCGGTTCCCAAAGACCTTAAGAACAAGGCATAGTTTTCCCTGCTGGCTCCTTGGGCGGGGGACCCATCTCCAACCGTATGGCCATTTTTGTGCATGGCGCGGCGCCAAGTGGGAAAGCGTGGTGTCGAGGCTGAAGGCAGCAGGAAAGCCTGCAGCCCCCAGGTCTGTGGGGCTACGCAAGCGGTTCCCAAAGAGCTTTAGAACAAGGCATAGTTTTCCCTGCTGGCTCCTTGGGCGGGGGACCCATTGCCTGCCATATGGCCATTTTTGTGCATGGCGCGGCGCCAAGTGGGAAAGGGTGGCTTAGAGGCTGAAGTCAGCAGCAAAGCCCGCAGCCCCCAGGTCTGTGAGGCTACGCAAGCGGTTCCCAAAGAGCTTTAGAACAAGGCATAGTTTTCCCTGCTGGCTCTTTGGGCGGGGGACCCATTGCCTGCCGTATGGCCATTTTTGTGCCTGGCGTGGCACCAAGTGGGAAAGGGTGGTGTCGAGGCTGAAGCTAGCAGGAAAGCCCGCAACCCCCAGGTCTGTGGGGCTACGCAAGCGGTTCCCAAAGAGCTTTAGAACAAGGCATAGTTTTCCCTGCTGGCTCTTTGCGCGTGGCACACATCTCCAGCCATATGGCCATTTTTGTGCCTGGCGCGGCACCAAGTGGGAAAGGGTGGTGTCGAGGCTGAAGGCAGCAGGAAAGTCTGCAGCCCCCAGGCCTGTTGGGCTACGCAAGCGGTTCCCAAAGAGCCTTAGAACAAGGCATAATTTTCCCTGCTGGCTCTTTGGGCGGGAGACCCATCTCCAGCTGTATGGCCATTTTTGTGCCTGGCGCGGTGCCCAGGGGGAAAGCGTGGTGTCGAGGCTGAAGGCAGCAGGAAAGCCTGCAGCCCCCAGGTCTGTGGGGCTACGCAAGCGGTTCCCAAAGAGCTTTAGAACAAGGCATAGTTTTCCCTGCTGGCTCTTTCGCCGTGGCACCCATCTCCAGCCGTATGGCCATTATTGTGCCTGGCGCGGCGCCAAGTGGGAAAGGGTGTTGTCGAGTCTGAAGGCAGCAGCAAAGCCCGCAGCCCCCAGGTCTGTGGGGCTACGCAAGCGGTTCCTAAAGAGCCTTAGAACAAGGCATAGTTTTCCCTGCTGGCTCCTTGGGCGTGGGACCCATTGCCTGCCGTATGGCCATTTTTGTGCCTGGCATGGCACCAAGTGGGAAAGGGTGGTGTCGAGGCGGAAGCTAGCAGGAAAGCCTGCAGCCCCCAGGTCTGTGGGGCTACGCAAGCGGTTCCCAAAGAGCTTTAGAACAAGGCATAGTTTTCCCTCCTGGCTGTTTGGGCGGGGGACCCATCTCCAGCCATATGTCCATTTTTGTGCTTGGCGCGGCGCCAAGTGGGAAAGTCTGGTGTCGAGGCTGAAGGCAGCAGGAAAGCCCGCAGCCCCCAGGTCTGTGGGGCTACGCAAGCGGTTCCCAAAGAGCTTTAGAACAAGGCATAGTTTTCCCTGCTGGCTCTTTGGGCGTGGCACACATCTCCAGCCATATGGCCATTTTTGTGCCTGGCGCGGCACCAAGTGGGAAAGGGTGGCTTTGAGGCTGAAGGCAGCAGGAAAGCCTGCAGCCCCCAGGTCTGTGGGGCTACGCAAGCGGTTCCCAAAGAGCCTTAGAACAAGGCACAATTTTCCCTGCTGGCTGTTTGGGCGGGGGATCCATCTCCATCCATATGTCCATTTTTGTGCTTGGCGCGACGCCAATTGGGAAAGGCTGGTGTCGAGGCTGAAGGCAGCAGGAAAGCCCGCAGCCCCCAGGTCTGTGCGGCTACGCAAGCGGTTCCCAAAGAGATTTAGAACAAGGCATAGTTTTCCCTGCTGGCTCTTTGGGCGGGAGACCCATCTCCAGCCGTATGGCCATTATTGTGCCTGGCGCGGTGCCCATTGGGAAAGGGTGCTGTCGACGCTGAAGTCAGCAGGAAGGCCCGCAGCCCCCAGGTCTGTGGGGCTACGCAAGCGGTTCCCAAAGAGCTTTAGAACAAGGCACAGTTTTCCCTGCTGGCTGTTTGGGCGGGGGATCCATCTCCATCCATATGTCCATTTTTGTGCTTGGCGCAGCGCCAAGTGGGAAAGGCTGGTGTCGAGGCTGAAGGCAGCAGGAAAGCCCTCAGCCCCCAGGTCTGTGGGGCTACGCAAGCGGTTCCCAAAGAGCTTTAGAACAAGGCATAGTTTTCCCTGCTGGCTCTTTGGGCGGGAGACCCATGTCCAGCCATAGGCCATTTTTCTGCCTAGCGCGGCGCCAAGTGGGAAAGGGTGGTGTCGAGGCTGAAGGCAGCAGGAAAGCCGGCAGCCCCCAAGTCTGTGGGGCTACACGAGCAGTTCCCAAAGAGCTTTAGAACAAGCAATAGTTTTCCCTGCTGGCTCCTTGGGCAGGGTACCAGCCTTCAGCCGTATGGCCATTTTTCTGCCTGGCGCGGCACCAAGTGGGAAACGGTGTTGTCGAGGCTGAAGGCAGCAGCAAAGCCCGCAGCCCCCAGGTCTGTGGGGCTACGCAAGCGGTTCCCAAAGAGCTTTAGAACAAGGCATAGTTTTCCCTGCTGGCTCTTTGGGCATGGGACCCATCTCTAGCCATAGGCCATTTTTGTGTCTGTCCCGGCGCCCAGAGGGAAAGGGTGGTTTTGAGGCTGAAGGCAGCAGGAAAGCCTGCAGCCCCCAGGTCTGTGGGACAATTCAAGCGGTTCCCAAAGAGCTTTAGAACAAGGCATAGTTTTCCCTGCTGGCTGTTTGGGCGGGGGACCCATCTCCAGCCGTATGGCCATTTTTGTGCCTGGCGCGGCGCCAAGTGGGAAAGGCTGGTGTCGAGGCTGAAGGCAGCAGGAAAGCCCGCAGCCCCCAGGTCTGTGGGACAACGCAAGCGGTTCCCAAAGAGCTTTAGAACAAGGCATAGTTTTCCCTGCTGGCTCTTTGGGCGGGAGACCCATCTCCAGCCATAGGCCATTTTTGTGTCTGTCCCGGCGCCCAGAGGGAAAGGGTTGTTTTGAGGCTGAAGGCAGCAGGAAAGCCCGCAGACCCAGGTCTGTGGGGCTACGCAAGCAGTTCCCAAAGAGCTTTAGAACAAGGCACAGTTTTCCCTGCTGGTTGTTTGGGCGGGGGACCCATCTCCAGCCGTATGGCCATTTTTGTGCCTGGCGCGGCGCCAAGTGGGAAAGGGTGGCTTAGAGGCTGAAGTCAGCAGCAAAGCCCGCAGCCCCCAGGTCTGTGAGGCTACGCAAGCGGTTCCCAAAGAGCTTTAGAACAAGGCATAGTTTTCCCTGCTGTCTCTTTGGGCGGGGGACCCATTGCCTGCCGTATGGCCATTTTTCTGCCTAGCGCGACGCCAAGTGGGAAAGGGTGGTGTCGAGGCTGAAGGCAGCAGGAAAGCCCGCAGCCCCCAGGTCTGTGGGGCTACGCAAGCAGTTCCCAAAGAGCTTTAGAACAAGGCATAGTTTTCCCTGCTGGCTCCTTGGGCAGGGTACCAACCTCCAGCCGTATGGCCATTTTTGTGCCTGGCGCGGCGCCAAGTGGGAAAGGGTGGTGTCGAGGCTGAAGGCAGCAGGAAAGCCCTCAGCCCCCAGGTCTGTGGGGCTACGCAAGCGGTTCCCAAAGAGCTTCAGACTAAGGCATAGTTTTCCCTGCTGGCTCCTTGGGCAGGGTACCAACCTCCAGGCATATGCCATTTTTGTGCCTGGCGCGGCGCCCAGAGGGAAAGGGTGGTTTTGAGGCTGAGGCAGCACGCAAGACCACAGCCTCCAGCTCTGTGGGGCTACGCAAGCGGTTCCCAAAGAGCTTTGGAACAAGGCATAGTTTTCCCTGCTGGCTCCTTGGGCGGGAGACCCATCTCCAGCTGTATGGCCATTATTGTGCCTGGCGTGGTGCCCAGTGGGAAAGCGTGGTGTCGAGGCTGAAGGCAGCAGGAAAGCCCGCAGCCCCCAGGTCTGTGGGGCTACGCAAGCGGTTCCCAAAGAGGTTTAGAACAAGGCATAGTTTTCCCTGCTGGCTCTTTGGGCGGGAGACTCATTGCCGCGGTATGGCCATTTTTGTGCCTGGCGTGGCGCCAAGTGGGAAAGGGTGGTGTCGAGGCTGAAGGCAGCAGGAAAGTCCGCAGCCCCCAGGTCTGTGGGGCTACGCAAGCGGTTCCCAAAGACCTTTAGAACAAGGCATAATTTTCCCTGCTGGCTCCTTGGGCGGGGGACCCATCTCCAGCCATAGGCCTTTTTTGTGCCTGGCACGGCGCCAAGTGGGAAAGGGTGGTTTTGAGGCTGAAGGCAGCAGGAAAGCCTGCAGCCCCCAGGTCTGTGGGGCTACGCAAGCGGTTCCCAAAGAGCTTTAGAACAAGGCATAGTTTTCCCTGCTGGCTCTTTGGGCGTGGCACACATCTCCAGCCATATGGCCATTTTTGTGCCTGGCGCGGCACCAAGTGGGAAAGGGTGGCTTTGAGGCTGAAGGCAGCAGGAAAGCCTGCAGCCCCCAGGTCTGTGGGGCTACGCAAGCGGTTCCCAAAGAGCCTTAGAACAAGGCACAATTTTCCCTGCTGGCTGTTTGGGCGGGGGATCCATCTCCATCCATATGTCCATTTTTGTGCTTGGCGCGACGTCAAGTGGGAAAGGGTGGTGTCGAGGCTGAAGGCAGCAGGAAGGCCCGCAGCCCCCAGGTCTGTGCGGCTACTCAAGCGGTTCCCAAAGAGCTTTAGAACAAGGCATAGTTTTCCCTGCTGGCTCTTTGGGCGGGAGACCCATCTCCAGCCGTATGGCCATTATTGTGCCTGGCGCGGTGCCCAGTGGGAAAGGGTGGTGTCGACGCTGAAGTCAGCAGGAAGGCCCGCAGCTCCCAGGTCTGTGCGGCTACGCAAGCGGTTCCCAAAGAGCTTTAGAACAAGGCATAGTTTTCCCTGCTGGCTCTTTGGGCGGGAGACCCATCTCCAGCCATAGGCCATTTTTGTGTCTGTCCCGGCGCCCAGAGGGAAAGGGTTGTTTTGAGGCTGAAGGCAGCAGGAAAGCCCGCAGCCCCCAGGTCTGTGGGGCTACGCAACCGGTTCCCAAAGAGCTTTAGAACAAGGCAGAGTTTTCCCTGCTGGCTCTTTGGGCGGGGGATCCATCTCCATCCATATGTCCATTTTTGTGCTTGGCGCAGCGCCAAGTGGGAAAGGCTGGTGTCGAGGCTGAAGGCAGCAGGAAAGCCCGCAACCCCCAGGTCTGTGGGGCTACGCAAGCGGTTCCCAAAGAGCTTTAGAACAAGGCATAGTTTTCCCTGCTGGCTCTTTGGGCGGGAGACCCATGTCCAGCCATAGGCCATTTTTGTGTCTGTCCCGGCGTCCAGAGGGAAAGGGTGGTTTTGAGGCTGAAGGCAGCAGGAAAGCCTGCAGCCCCCAGGTCTGTGGGAAAATTCAAGCTGTTCCCAAAGAGCTTTAGAACAAGGCATAGTTTTCCCTGCTGGCTCTTTGGGCGGGGGACCCATCTCCAGCCGTATGGCCATTTTTGTGCCTGGCGCGGCGCCAAGTGGGAAAGGGTGGTGTCGAGGCTGAAGGCAGCAGGAAAGCCCGCAGCCCCCAGGTCTGTGGGGCTACGCAAGCGGTTCCCAAAGAGCTTTAGAACAAGGCATAGTTTTCCCTGCTGGCTCTTTGGGCGGGAGACCCATCTCCAGCCATAGGCCATTTTTGTGTCTGTCCCGGCGCCCAGAGGGAAAGGGTTGTTTTGAGGCTGAAGGCAGCAGGAAAGCCCGCAGCCCCCAGGTCTGTGGGGCTACGCAAGCGGTTCCCAAAGAGCTTTAGAACAAGGCATAGTTTTCCCTGCTGGCTCCTTGGGCAGGGTACCAACCTCCAGCCGTATGGCCATTTTTGTGCCTGGCGCGGCGCCAAGTGGGAAAGGGTGGTGTCGAGGCTGAAGGCAGCAGGAAAGCCCGCAGCCCCCAGGTCTGTGGGGCTACACAAGTGGTTCCCAAAGAGCTTTAGAACAAGGCATAGTTTTCCCTGCTGGCTCCTTGGGCAGGGTACCAACCTCCAGCCGTATGGCCATTTTTGTGCCTGGCGCGGCGCCAAGTGGGAAAGGGTGGTGTCGAGGCTGAAGGCAGCAGGAAAGCCCTCAGCCCCCAGGTCTGTGGGGCTACGCAAGCGGTTCCCAAAGAGCTTCAGACTAAGGCATAGTTTTCCCTGCTGGCTCCTTGGGCAGGGTACCAACCTCCAGCCATATGCCATTTTTGTGCCTGGCGCGGCGCCCAGAGGGAAAGGGTGGTTTTGAGGCTGAGGCAGCACGCAAGACCACAGCCTCCAGCTCTGTGGGGCTACGCAAGCGGTTCCCAAAGAGCTTTGGAACAAGGCATAGTTTTCCCTGCTGGCTCCTTGGGCGGGAGACCCATCTCCAGCCGTATGGCCATTTTTGAGCATGGCGCGGCGCCAAGTGGGAAAGGGTGGTGTCGAGGCTGAAGGCAGCAGGAAAGCCCGCAGCCTCCAGGTCTGTGGGGCTACGCAAGCGGTTCCCAAAGAGGTTTAGAACAAGGCATAGTTTTCCCTGCTGGCTCTTTGCGCGTGGCACACATCTCCAGCCATATGGCCATTTTTGTGCCTGGCGCGGCACCAAGTGGGAAAGGGTGGTGTCGAGGCTGAAGGCAGCAGGAAGGCCGGCAGCCCCCAGGTCTGTGCGGCTACTCAAGCGGTTCCCAAAGAGCTTTAGAACAAGGCATAGTTTTCCCTGCTGGCTCCTTGGTCGGGGAACCCATTGCCTGCCATATGGCCATTTTTGTGCCTGGCGTGGCACCAAGTGGGAAAGGGTGGTTTTGAGGCTGAAGCTAGCAGGAAAGCCTGCAGCCCACAGGTCTGTGGGGCTACGCAAGCGGTTCCCAAAGAGCTTTAGAACAAGGCACAGTTTTCCCTCCTGGCTGTTTGGGCGGGGGATCCATCTCCATCCGTATGTTCATTTTTGTGCTTGGCGCGGCGCCAAGTGGGAAAGGCTGGTGTCGAGGCTGAAGGCAGCAGGAAAGCCCGCAGCCCCCAGGTCTGTGGGGCTACGCAAGCGGTTCCCAAAGACCTTTAGAACAAGGCATAGTTTTCCCTGCTGACTCTTTGCGCGTGGCACACATCTCCAGCCATATGGCCATTTTTGGGCCTGGCGCGTCACCAAGTGGGAAAGGTGGTGTCGAGGCTGAAGGCAGCAGGAAAGCCTGCAGCCCCCAGGTCTGTGGGGCTACGCAAGCGGTTCCCAAAGAGTTTTAGAACAAGGCATAGTTTTCCCTGCTGGCTCCTTGGGCGGGGGACCCATTGCCTGCCGTATGGCCATTTTTGTGCCTGGTGTGGCACCAAGTGGGAAAGGGTGGTGTCGAGGCTGAAGGCAGCAGGAAAGCCTGCAGCCCCCAGGTCTGTGGGGCTACGCAAGCGGTTCCCAAAGAGCTTTAGAACAAGGCATAGTTTTCCCTGCTGGCTCCTTGGGAGGGGGACCCATCTCCAACCGTATGGCCATTTTTGTGCATGGAGCGGCGCCAAGTGGGAAAGGGTGGCTTTGAGGCTGAAGTCAGCAGCAAAGCCCGCAGCCCCCAGGTCTGTGAGGCTACGCAAGCGGTTCCCAAAGAGCTTTAGAACAAGGCATAGTTTTCCCTGCTGGCTCCTTGGGCGGTGGAGCCATTGCCTGCCGTATGGCCATTTTTGTACCTGGTGTGGCACCAAGTGGGAAAGGGTGGTGTCGAGGCTGAAGGCAGCAGGAAAGCCTGCAGCCCCCAGGTCTGTGGGGCTACGCAAGCGGTTCCCAAAGAGCTTTAGAACAAGGCATAGTTTTCCCTGCTGGCTCCTTGGGAGGGGGACCCATCTCCAACCGTATGGCCATTTTTGTGCATGGAGCGGCGCCAAGTGGGAAAGGGTGGTGTCGAGGCTGAAGCTAGCAGGAAAGCCTGCAGCCCCCAGGTCTGTGGGGCTGCGCAAGCGGTTCCCAAAGAGCTTTAGAACAAGGCACAGTTTTCCCTGCTGGCTCCTTGGGCGGGGGACCCATCTCCGTCCATATGTCCATTTTTGTGCTTGGCGCGGCGCCAAGTGGGAAAGGCTGGTGTCGAGGCTGAAGGCAGCAGGAAAGCCCGCAGCCCCCAGGTCTGTGGGGCTACGCAAGCGGTTCCCAAAGAATTTTAGAACAAGGCATAGTTTTCCCTGATGGCTCTTTGGGCGTGGCACACATCTCCAGCCATATGGCCATTTTTGGGCCTGGCGCGGCACCAAGTGGGAAAGGGTGGCTTTGAGGCTGAAGGCAGCAGGAAAGCCTGCAGCCCCCAGGTCTGTGGGGCTACGCAAGCAGTACCCAAAGACCTTTAGAACAAGGCATAGTTTTCCCTGCTGGCTCCTTGGGCGGGGGACCCATTGCCTGCCGAATGGCCATTTTTGTGCATGGCGTGGCACCAAGTGGGAAAGGGTGGTGTCGAGGCTGAAGCTAGCAGGAAAGCCTGCAGCCCCCAGGTCTGTGGGGCTACGCAAGCGGTTCCCAAAGAGCTTTAGAACAAGGCATAGTTTTCCCTGCTGGCTGTTTGGGCGGGGGATCCATCTCCATCCATATGTCCATTTTTGTGATTGGCGCGACGCCAAGTGGAAAAGGCTGGTGTCGAGGCTGAAGGCAGCAGGAAAGCCCGCAGCCCCCAGGTCTGTGCGGCTACGCAAGCGGTTCCCAAAGAGCTTTAGAACAAGGCATAGTTTTCCCTGCTGGCTCTTTGGGCGGGAGACCCATGTCCAGCCATAGGCCATTTTTGTGCCTAGCGCGGTGCCCAGTGGGAAAGCGTGGTGTCGAGGCTGAAGTCAGCAGGAAGGCCCGCAGCTCCCAGGTCTGTGCGGCTAAGCAAGCGGTTCCCAAAGAGCTTTAGAACAAGGCATAGTTTTCCCTGCTGGCTCTTTGGGCCGGAGACCCATCTCCAGCCATAGGCCATTTTTGTGTCTGTCCTGGCGCCCAGAGGGAAAGGGTGGTTTTGAGGGTGAAAGCAGCAGGAAAGCCTGCAGCCCCCAGGTCTGGGGGCCAATTCAAGCGGTTCCCAAAGAGCTTTAGAACAAGGCATAGTTTTCCCTGCTGGCTCCTTGGGCGGGGGACCCATCTCCAGCCGTATGGCCATTTTTTGCCTGGCGCAGTGCCCAGTGGGAAAGCGTGGTGTCGAGGCTGAAGGCAGCAGGAAAGCCTGCAGCCCCCAGGTCTGTGGGGCTACGCAAGCGGTTCCCAAAGACCTTTAGAACAAGGCATAGTTTTCCCTGCTGGCTCCTTGGGCGGGGGACCCATCTCCAGCCGTATGGCCATTTTTGTGCATGGCGCGGCGCCAAGTGGGAAAGGGTGGTGTCGAGGCTGAAGGCAGCAGTAAAGCCTGCAGCCTCCAGGTCTGTGGGGCTACGCAAGCGGTTCCCAAAGAGCTTTAGAACAAGGCATAGGTTTCCCTGCTGGCTCCTTGGGCGGGGGACCCATCTCCAGCCGTATGGCCATTTTTGTGCATGGCGCGGCGCCAAGTGGGAAAGGGTGGCTTTGATGCTGAAGGCAGCAGCAAAGCCCGCAGCCCCCAGGTCTGTGGGGCTACGCAAGCGGTTCCCAAAGAGCTTTAGAACAAGGCATAGTTTTCCCTGCTGGCTCTTTGGGCGTGGCACACATCTCCAGCCGTATGGCCATTTTTGTGCCTGGCGCGGCGCCAAGTGGGAAAGGGTGGCTTTGATGCTGAAGGCAGCAGCAAAGCCCGCAGCCCCCAGGTCTGTGGGGCTACGCAAGCGGTTCCCAAAGAGCTTTAGAACAAGGCATAGTTTTCCCTGCTGGCTCTTTGGGCGTGGGACCCATCTCCAGCCATATGTCCATTTTTGTGCTTGGCGCGACGCCAAGTGGGAAAGGGTGGTGTCGAGGCTGAAGGCAGCAGCAAAGCCCGCAGCCCCCAGGTCTGTGGGGCTACGCAAGCGGTTCCCAAAGAGCTTTAGAACAAGGCATAGTTTTCCCTGCTGGCTCTTTGGGCGGGAGACCCCTCTCCAGCCATAGGCCATTTTTGTGCCTGGCGCGGTGCCCAGTGGGAAAGCGTGGTGTCGAGGCTGAAGTCAGCAGGAAGGCCCGCAGCTCCCAGGTCTGTGCGGCTACGCAAGCGGTTCCCAAAGAGCTTTAGAACAAGGCATAGTTTTCCCTGCTGGCTCTTTGGGCCGGAGACCCATCTCCAGCCATACGCCATTTTTGTGTCTGTCCCGGCGCCCAGAGGGAAAGGGTGGTTTTGAGGGTGAAAGCAGCAGGAAAGCCTGCAGCCCCCAGGTCTGTGGGACAATTCAAGCGGTTCCCAAAGAGCTTTAGAACAAGGCAGCGTTTTTCCTGTTGGCTCTTTGGGCGGGGGACCCATCTCCAGCCGTATGTCCATTTTTGTGCCTGGCGCAGTGCCCAGTGGGAAAGCGTGGTGTCGAGGCTGAAGCTAGCAGGAAAGCCTGCAGCCCCCAGGTCTGTGGGGCTACGCAAGCGGTTCCCAAAGACCTTAAGAACAAGGCATAGCTTTCCCTGCTGGCTCCTTGGGCGGGGGACCCATCTCCAACCGTATGGCCATTTATGTGCATGGCGTGGCGCCAAGTGGGAAAGCGTGGTGTCGAGGCTGAAGGCAGCAGGAAAGCCTGCAGCCCCCAGGTCTGTGGGGCTACGCAAGCGGTTCCCAAAGAGCTTTAGAACAAGGCATAGTTTTCCCTGCTGGCTCCTTGGGCGGGGGACACATTGCCTGCCATATGGCCATTTTTGTGCATGGCGCGGCGCCAAGTGGGAAAGGGTGGCTTAGAGGCTGAAGTCAGCAGCAAAGCCCGCAGCCCCCAGGTCTGTGAGGCTACGCAAGCGGTTCCCAAAGAGCTTTAGAACAAGGCATAGTTTTCCCTGCTGGCTCTTTGGGCGGGGGACCCATTGCCTGCCGTATGGCCATTTTTGTGCCTGGCGTGGCACCAAGTGGGAAAGGGTGGTGTCGAGGCTGAAGCTAGCAGGAAAGCCCGCAACCCCCAGGTCTGTGGGGCTACGCAAGCGGTTCCCAAAGAGCTTTAGAACAAGGCATAGTTTTCCCTGCTGGCTCTTTGCGCGTGGCACACATCTCCAGCCATATGGCCATTTTTGTGCCTGGCGCGGCACCAAGTGGGAAAGGGTGGTGTCGAGGCTGAAGGCAGCAGGAAAGCCTGCAGCCCCCAGGCCTGTTGGGCTACGCAAGCGGTTCCCAAAGAGCTTCAGACTAAGGCATAGTTTTCCCTGCTGGCTCCTTGGGCAGGGTACCAACCTCCAGGCATATGCCATTTTTGTGCCTGGCGCGGCGCCCAGAGGGAAAGGGTGGTTTTGAGGCTGAGGCAGCACGCAAGACCACAGCCTCCAGCTCTGTGGGGCTACGCAAGCGGTTCCCAAAGAGCTTTGGAACAAGGCATAATTTTCCCTGC
This sequence comes from Rissa tridactyla, assembly GCF_028500815.1. NCBI lineage: Eukaryota > Metazoa > Chordata > Aves > Charadriiformes > Laridae > Rissa > Rissa tridactyla. Next base: position 107,230 of record NW_026529446.1, on the reverse strand, counting down.
TGGCTCCTTGGGCGGGAGACCCATCTCCAGCCGTATGGCCATTATTGTGCCTGGCGCGGCGCCCAGTGGGAAAGCGTGGTGTCGAGGCTGAAGGCAGCAGGAAAGCCCGCAGCCCCCAGGTCTGTGGGGCTAGGCAAGCGGTTCCCAAAGAGCTTTAGAACAAGGCATAGTTTTCCCTGCTGGCTCCTTGGGCGGGGGACCCATCTCCAGCCGTATGGCCATTTTTGTGCATGGCGCGGCGCCAAGTGGGAAAGGGTGGTGTCGAGGCTGAAGGCAGCAGGAAAGCCCGCAGCCCCCAGGTCTGTGGGGCTACGCAAGCGGTTCCCAAAGAGCTTTAGAACAAGGCATAGTTTTCCCTGCTGGCTCTTTCGCCGTGGCACCCATCTCCAGCCGTATGGCCATTTATGTGCCTGGCGCGGCGACAAGTGGGAAAGGGTGTTGTCGAGGCTGAAGGCAGCAGCAAAGCCCGCAGCCCCCAGGTCTGTGGGGCTACGCAAGCGGTTCCTAAAGAGCCTTAGAACAAGGCATATTTTTCCCTGCTGGCTCCTTGGGCGTGGGACCCATTGCCTGCCGTATGGCCATTTTTGTGCCTGGCATGGCACCAAGTGGGAAAGGGTGGTGTCGAGGCGGAAGCTAGCAGGAAAGCCTGCATCCCCCAGGTCTGTGGGGCTACGCAAGCGGTTCCCAAAGAGCTTTAGAACAAGGCATAGTTTTCCCTCCTGGCTGTTTGGGCGGGGGACCCATCTCCAGCCATATGTCCATTTTTGTGCTTGGCGCGGCGCCAAGTGGGAAAGTCTGGTGTCGAGGCTGAAGGCAGCAGGAAAGCCCGCAGCCCCCAGGTCTGTGGGGCTACGCAAGCGGTTCCCAAAGAGCTTTAGAACAAGGCATAGTTTTCCCTGCTGGCTCTTTGGGCGTGGCACACATCTCCAGCCATATGGCCATTTTTGTGCCTGGCGCGGCACCAAGTGGGAAAGGGTGGCTTTGAGGCTGAAGGCAGCAGGAAAGCCTGCAGCCCCCAGGTCTGTGGGGCTACGCAAGCGGTTCCCAAAGAGCCTTAGAACAAGGCACAATTTTCCCTGCTGGCTGTTTGGGCGGGGGATCCATCTCCATCCATATGTCCATTTTTGTGCTTGGCGCGGCGCCAAGTGGGAAAGGCTGGTGTCGAGGCTGAAGGCAGCAGGAAAGCCCGCAGCCCCCAGGTCTGTGGGGCTACGCAAGCGGTTCCCAAAGACCTTTAGAACAAGGCATAGTTTTCCCTGCTGACTCTTTGCGCGTGGCACACATCTCCAGCCATATGGCCATTTTTGGGCCTGGCGCGTCACCAAGTGGGAAAGGTGGTGTCGAGGCTGAAGGCAGCAGGAAAGCCCGCAGCCCCCAGGTCTGTGGGGCTACACAAGTGGTTCCCAAAGAGCTTTAGAACAAGGCATAGTTTTCCCTGCTGGCTCCTTGGGCAGGGTACCAACCTCCAGCCGTATGGCCATTTTTGTGCCTGGCGCGGCGCCAAGTGGGAAAGGGTGGTGTCGAGGCTGAAGGCAGCAGGAAAGCCCTCAGCCCCCAGGTCTGTGGGGCTACGCAAGCGGTTCCCAAAGAGCTTCAGACTAAGGCATAGTTTTCCCTGCTGGCTCCTTGGGCAGGGTACCAACCTCCAGGCATATGCCATTTTTGTGCCTGGCGCGGCGCCCAGAGGGAAAGGGTGGTTTTGAGGCTGAGGCAGCACGCAAGACCACAGCCTCCAGCTCTGTGGGGCTACGCAAGAGGTTCCCAAAGAGCTTTGGAACAAGGCATAGTTTTCCCTGCTGGCTCTTTGGGCGGGAGACCCATCTCCAGCCGTATGGCCATTATTGTGCCTGGCGCGGCGCCCAGTGGGAAAGCGTGGTGTCGAGGCTGAAGGCAGCAGGAAAGCCCGCAGCCCCCAGGTCTGTGGGGCTAGGCAAGCGGTTCCCAAAGAGCTTTAGAACAAGGCATAGTTTTCCCTGCTGGCTCCTTGGGCGGGGGACCCATCTCCAGCCGTATGGCCATTTTTGTGCATGGCGCGGCGCCAAGTGGGAAAGGGTGGTGTCGAGGCTGAAGGCAGCAGGAAAGCCCGCAGCCCCCAGGTCTGTGGGGCTACGCAAGCGGTTCCCAAAGAGGTTTAGAACAAGGCATAGTTTTCCCTGCTGGCTCTTTGGGCGGGAGACCCATTGCCGCGGTATGGCCATTTTTGTGCCTGGCGCGGCGCCAAGTGGGAAAGGGTGGTGTCGAGGCTGAAGGCAGCAGGAAAGTCCGCAGCCCCCAGGTCTGTGGGGCTACGCAAGCGGTTCCCAAAGACCTTTAGAACAAGGCATAGTTTTCCCTGCTGGCTCTTTGGGCATGGGGCCCATCTCCAGCCGTATGGACATTATTGTGCCTGGCGCTGCGCCAAGTGGGAAAGGGTGGTGTCGAGGCTGAAGGTAGCAGCAAAGCCCGCAGCCCCCAGGTCTGTGGGGCTACGCAAGTGGTTCCCAAAGATATTTAGAACAAGGCATAATTTTCCCTGCTGGCTCCTTGGGCGGGGGACCCATCTCCAGCCATAGGCCTTTTTTGTGCCTGGCACGGCGCCAAGTGGGAAAGGGTTGTTTTGAGGGTGAAGGCAGCAGGAAAGCCTGCAGCCCCCAGGTCTGTGGGGCTACGCAAGCGGTTCCCAAAGAGCTTTAGAACAAGGCATAGTTTTCCCTGCTGGCTCTTTGGGCGTGGCACACATCTCCAGCCATATGGCCATTTTTGTGCCTGGCGCGGCACCAAGTGGGAAAGGGTGGCTTTGAGGCTGAAGGCAGCAGGAAAGCCTGCAGCCCCCAGGTCTGTGGGGCTACGCAAGCGGTTCCCAAAGAGCCTTAGAACAAGGCACAATTTTCCCTGCTGGCTGTTTGGGCGGGGGATCCATCTCCATCCATATGTCCATTTTTGTGCTTGGCGCGACGTCAAGTGGGAAAGGCTGGTGTCGAGGCTGAACGCAGCAGGAAGGCCCGCAGCCCCCAGGTCTGTGCGGCTACTCAAGCGGTTCCCAAAGAGCTTTAGAACAAGGCATAGTTTTCCCTGCTGGCTCTTTGGGCGGGAGACCCATCTCCAGCCGTATGGCCATTATTGTGCCTGGCGCGGTGCCCAGTGGGAAAGGGTGGTGTCGACGCTGAAGTCAGCAGGAAGGCCCGCAGCTCCCAGGTCTGTGCGGCTACGCAAGCGGTTCCCAAAGAGATTTAGAACAAGGCATAGTTTTCCCTGCTGGCTCTTTGGGCGGGAGACCCATCTCCAGCCATAGGCCATTTTTGTGTCTGTCCCGGCGCCCAGAGGGAAAGGGTTGTTTTGAGGCTGAAGGCAGCAGGAAAGCCCGCAGCCCCCAGGTCTGTGGGGCTACGCAAGCGGTTCCCAAAGAGCTTTAGAACAAGGCACAGTTTTCCCTGCTGGCTGTTTGGGCGGGGGATCCATCTCCATCCATATGTCCATTTTTGTGCTTGGCGCGACGTCAAGTGGGAAAGGCTGGTGTCGAGGCTGAACGCAGCAGGAAGGCCCGCAGCCCCCAGGTCTGTGCGGCTACGCAAGCGGTTCCCAAAGAGCTTTAGAACAAGGCATAGTTTTCCCTGCTGGCTCTTTGGGCGGGAGACCCATGTCCAGCCATAGGCCATTTTTGTGACTAGCGCGGCGCCAAGTGGGAAAGGGTGGTGTCGAGGCTGAAGGCAGCAGGAAAGCCCGCAGCCCCCAAGTCTGTGGGGCTACACGAGCAGTTCCCAAAGAGCTTTAGAACAAGGCATAGTTTTCCCTGCTGGCTCCTTGGGCAGGGTACCAGCCTTCAGCCGTATGGCCATTTTTCTGCCTGGCGCGGCACCAAGTGGGAAAGGGTGGTGTCGAGGCTGAAGGCAGCAGGAAGGCCCGCAGCCCCCAGGTCTGTGGGGCTACGTAAGCGGTTCCCAAAGAGCTTTAGAACAAGGCATAGTTTTCCCTGCTGGCTCTTTGGGCATGGGACCCATCTCTAGCCATAGGCCATTTTTGTGTCTGTCCCGGCGCCCAGAGGGAAAGGGTGGTTTTGAGGCTGAAGGCAGCAGGAAAGCCTGCAGCCCCCAGGTCTGTGGGACAATTCAAGCGGTTCCCAAAGAGCTTTAGAACAAGGCATAGTTTTCCCTGCTGGCTCCTTGGGCGGGGGACCCATCTCCAGCCGTATGGCCATTTTTGTGCCTGGCGCGGCGCCAAGTGTGAAAGGGTGGCTTTGAGGCTGAAGGCAGCAGGAAAGCCTGCAGCCCCCAGGTCTGTGGGACAATTCAAGCGGTTCCCAAAGAGCTTTAGAACAAGGCATAGTTTTCCCTGCTGGCTCTTTGGGCGAGGGACCCATCTCCATCCGTATGGCCATTTTTGTGCCTGGCGCGGCGCCAAGTGGGAAAGGGTGGTGTCGAGGCTGAAGGCAGCAGGAAAGCCCGCAGCCCCCAGGTCTGTGGGGCTACGCAAGCGGTTCCCAAAGAGGTTTAGAACAAGGCATAGTTTTCCCTGCTGGCTGTTTGGGCGGGGGACCCATCTCCAGCCGTATGGCCATTTTTATGCCTGGCGCGGCGCCAAGTGGGAAAGGGTGGTGTCGAGGCTGAAGGCAGCAGGAAAGCCCGCAGCCCCCAGGTCTGTGGGGCTACGCAAGCGGTTCCCAAAGAGCTTTAGAACAAGGCATATTTTTCCCTGCTGGCTCCTTGGGCGGGAGACCCATCTCTAGCCATAGGCCATTTTTGTGTCTGTCCCGGCGCCCAGAGGGAAAGGGTTGTTTTGAGGCTGAAGGCAGCAGGAAAGCCCGCAGCCCCCAGGTCTGTGGGGCTACGCAAGCGGTTCCCAAAGAGCTTTAGAACAAGGCACAGTTTTCCCTGCTGGTTGTTTGGGTGGGGGACCCATCTCCAGCCGTATGGCCATTTTTGTTCATGGCGCGGCGCCAAGTGGGAAAGGGTGGCTTAGAGGCTGAAGTCAGCAGCAAAGCCCGCAGCCCCCAGGTCTGTGAGGCTACGCAAGCGGTTCCCAAAGAGCTTTAGAACAAGGCATAGTTTTCTCTGCTGTCTCTTTGGGCGGGGGACCCAATGCCTGCCGTATGGCCATTTTTCTGCCTAGCGCGACGCCAAGTGGGAAAGGGTGGTGTCGAGGCTGAAGGCAGCAGGAAAGCCCGCAGCCCCCAGGTCTGTGGGGCTACACAAGTGGTTCCCAAAGAGCTTCAGACTAAGGCATAGTTTTCACTGTTGGCTCCTTGGGCAGGGTACCAACCTCCAGCCATATGCCATTTTTGTGCCTGGCGCGGCGCCCAGAGGGAAAGGGTGGTTTTGAGGCTGAGGCAGCACGCAAGACCACAGCCTCCAGCTCTGTGGGGCTACGCAAGCGGTTCCCAAAGAGCTTTGGAACAAGGCATAGTTTTCCCTGCTGGCTCCTTGGGCGGGAGACCCATCTCCAGCCGTATGGCCATTTTTGTGCATGGCGCGGCGCCAAGTGGGAAAGGGTGGTGTCGAGGCTGAAGGCAGCAGGAAAGCCCGCAGCCCCCAGGTCTGTGGGGCTACGCACGCGGTTCCCAAAGAGGTTTAGAACAAGGCATAGTTTTCCCTGCTGGCTCTTTGCGCGTGGCACACATCTCCAGCCATATGGCCATTTTTGTGCCTGGCGCGGCACCAAGTGGGAAAGGGTGGTGTCGAGGCTGAAGGCAGCAGGAAGGCCCGCAGCCCCCAGGTCTGTGCGGCTACTCAAGCGGTTCCCAAAGAGCTTTAGAACAAGGCATAGTTTTCCCTGCTGGCTCTTTGGGCGGGAGACCCATCTCCAGCCGTATGGCCATTATTGTGCCTGGCGCGGTGCCCAGTGGGAAAGGGTGGTGTCGACGCTGAAGTCAGCAGGAAGGCCCGCAGCTCCCAGGTCAGTGCGTCTACGCAAGCGGTTCCCAAAGAGCTTTAGAACAAGGCATAGTTTTCCCTGCTGGCTCTTTGGGCGGGAGACCCATCTCCAGCCATAGGCCATTTTTGTGTCTGTCCCGGCGCCCAGAGGGAAAGGGTTGTTTTGAGGCTGAAGGCAGCAGGAAAGCCCGCAGCCCCCAGGTCTGTGGGGCTACGCAAGCGGTTCCCAAAGAGCTTTAGAACAAGGCACAGTTTTCCCTGCTGGCTGTTTGGGCGGGGGATCCATCTCCATCCATATGTCCATTTTTGTGCTTGGCGCAGCGCCAAGTGGGAAAGGCTGGTGTCGAGGCTGAAGGCAGCAGGAAAGCCCGCAACCCCCAGGTCTGTGGGGCTACGCAAGCGGTTCCCAAAGAGCTTTAGAACAAGGCATAGTTTTCCCTGCTGGCTCCTTGGGCGGGGGACCAGCCTTCAGCCGTATGGCCATTTTTCTGCCTGGCGCGGCACCAAGTGGGAAACGGTGGTGTCGAGGCTGAAGGCAGCAGCAAAGCCCGCAGCCCCCAGGTCTGTGGGGCTACGCAAGCGGTTCCCAAAGAGCTTTAGAACAAGGCATAGTTTTCCCTGCTGGCTCTTTGGGCATGGGAGCCATCTCTAGCCATAGGCCATTTTTGTGCCTGGCGCGGCGCCAAGTGGGAAAGGGTGGCTTTGAGGCTGAAGGCAGCAGGAAAGCCTGCAGCCCCCAGGTCTGTGGGACAATTCAAGCGGTTCCCAAAGAGCTTTAGAACAAGGCATAGTTTTCCCTGCTGGCTCTTTGGGCGAGGGACCCATCTCCATCCGTATGGCCATTTTTGTGCCTGGCGCGGCGCCAAGTGGGAAAGGGTGGTGTCGAGGCTGAAGGCAGCAGGAAAGCCCGCAGCCCCCAGGTCTGTGGGGCTAGGCAAGCGGTTCCCAAAGAGCTTTAGAACAAGGCATAGTTTTCCCTGCTGGCTCCTTGGGCGGGGGACCCATCTCCAGCCGTATGGCCATTTTTGTGCATGGCGCGGCGCCAAGTGGGAAAGGGTGGTGTCGAGGCTGAAGGCAGCAGGAAAGCCCGCAGCCCCCAGGTCTGTGGGGCTACGCAAGCGGTTCCCAAAGAGGTTTAGAACAAGGCATAGTTTTCCCTGCTGGCTCTTTGGGCGGGAGACCCATTGCCGCGGTATGGCCATTTTTGTGCCTGGCGCGGCGCCAAGTGGGAAAGGGTGGTGTCGAGGCTGAAGGCAGCAGGAAAGTCCGCAGCCCCCAGGTCTCTGGGGCTACGCAAGCGGTTCCCAAAGAGCTTTAGAACAAGGCATAGTTTTCCCTGCTGGCTCTTTGGGCCGGAGACCCATCTCCAGCCATAGGCCATTTTTGTGTCTGTCCCGGCGCCCAGAGGGAAAGGGTGGTTTTGAGGGTGAAGGCAGCAGGAAAGCCCTCAGCCCCCAGGTCTGTGGGATAATTCAAGCGGTTCCCAAAGAGCTTTAGAACAAGGCATAATTTTCCCTGCTGGCTCTTTGGGCGGGGGACCCATCTCCAGCCGTATGTCCATTTTTGTGCCTGGCGCAGTGCCCAGTGGGAAAGCGTGGTGTCGAGGCTGAAGCTAGCAGGAAAGCCTGCAGCCCCCAGGTCTGTGTGGCTACGCAAGCGGTTCCCAAAGAGCTTTAGAACAAGGCATAGGTTTCCCTGCTGGCTCTTTGGGCGGGGGACCCATCTCCAGCCGTATGGCCATTTTTGTGCCTGGCGCGGTGCCCAGTGGGAAAGGGTGGTGTCGAGGCTGAAGGCAGCAGCAAAGCCCACAGCCCACAGGTCTGTGGGGCTACGCACGCGGTTCCCAAAGAGCTTTAGAACAAGGCATAGTTTTCCCTGCTGGCTCCTTGGGCGGGGGACCCATTGCCTGCCGAATGGCCATTTTTGTGCCTGGCGTGGCTCCAAGTGGGAAAGGGTGTTGTCGAGGCTGAAGCTAGCAGGAAAGCCTGCAGCCCCCAGGTCTGTGGGGCTACGCAAGCGGTTCCCAAAGAGCTTTAGAACAAGGCATAGTTTTCCCTGCTGGCTCTTTGGGCGGGAGACCCATCTCCAGCCGTATGGCCATTATTGTGCCTGGCGCGGTGCCCAGTGGGAAAGGGTTTTTTTGAGGCGGAAGGCAGTAGGAAAGCCCGCAGCCTCCAGGTCTGTGGGGCTACGCAAGAGGTTCCCAAAGAGCTTTAGAACAAGGCATAGTTTTCCCTGCTGGCTGTTTGGGTGGGGGACCCATCTCCAACCGTATGGCCATTTTTGTGCCTGGCGCGGTGCCCAGTGGGAAAGCGTGGTGTCGAGGCTGAAGGCAGCAGGAAAGCCTGCAGCCCCCAGGTCTGTGAGGCTACGCAAGCGGTTCCCAAAGAGCTTTAGAACAAGGCATAGTTTTCCCTAATGGCTCCTTGGGCGGGGGACCCAACTCTAGCCGTATGGCCATTTTTGTGCATGGCGCGGCGCCAAGTGGGAAAGGGTGGCTTAGAGGCTGAAGTCAGCAGCAAAGCCCGCAGCCCCCAGGTCTGTGAGGCTACGCAAGCGGTTCCCAAAGAGCTTTAGAACAAGGCATAGTTTTCCCTGCTGGCTCTTTGGGCGGGGGACCCATTGCCTGCCGTATGGCCATTTTTGTGCCTGGTGTGGCACCAAGTGGGAAAGGGTGGTGTCGAGGCTGAAGCTAGCAGGAAAGCCCGCAACCCCCAGGTCTGTGGGGCTACGCAAGCGGTTCCCAAAGAGCTTTAGAACAAGGCACAGTTTTCCCTGCTGGTTGTTTGGGTGGGGGACCCATCTCCAGCCGTATGGCCATTTTTGTTCATGGCGCGGCGCCAAGTGGGAAAGGGTGGCTTAGAGGCTGAAGTCAGCAGCAAAGCCCGCAGCCCCCAGGTCTGTGAGGCTACGCAAGCGGTTCCCAAAGAGCTTTAGAACAAGGCATAGTTTTCTCTGCTGTCTCTTTGGGCGGGGGACCCAATGCCTGCCGTATGGCCATTTTTCTGCCTAGCGCGACGCCAAGTGGGAAAGGGTGGTGTCGAGGCTGAAGGCAGCAGGAAAGCCCGCAGCCCCCAGGTCTGTGGGGCTACACAAGTGGTTCCCAAAGAGCTTCAGACTAAGGCATAGTTTTCACTGTTGGCTCCTTGGGCAGGGTACCAACCTCCAGCCATATGCCATTTTTGTGCCTGGCGCGGCGCCCAGAGGGAAAGGGTGGTTTTGAGGCTGAGGCAGCACGCAAGACCACAGCCTCCAGCTCTGTGGGGCTACGCAAGCGGTTCCCAAAGAGCTTTGGAACAAGGCATAGTTTTCCCTGCTGGCTCCTTGGGCGGGAGACCCATCTCCAGCCGTATGGCCATTTTTGTGCATGGCGCGGCGCCAAGTGGGAAAGGGTGGTGTCGAGGCTGAAGGCAGCAGGAAAGCCCGCAGCCCCCAGGTCTGTGGGGCTACGCACGCGGTTCCCAAAGACCTTTAGAACAAGGCATAGTTTTCCCTGCTGGCTCTTTGCGCGTGGCACACATCTCCAGCCATATGGCCATTTTTGTGCCTGGCGCGGCACCAAGTGGGAAAGGGTGGTGTCGAGGCTGAAGGCAGCAGGAAGGCCCGCAGCCCCCAGGTCTGTGCGGCTACTCAAGCGGTTCCCAAACAGCTTTAGAACAAGGCATAGTTTTCCCTGCTGGCTCTTTGGGCGGGAGACCCATCTCCAGCCGTATGGCCATTATTGTGCCTGGCGCGGTGCCCAGTGGGAAAGGGTGGTGTCGACGCTGAAGTCAGCAGGAAGGCCCGCAGCTCCCAGGTCAGTGCGTCTACGCAAGCGGTTCCCAAAGAGCTTTAGAACAAGGCATAGTTTTCCCTGCTGGCTCTTTGGGCGGGAGACCCATCTCCAGCCATAGGCCATTTTTCTGTCTGTCCCGGCGCCCAGAGGGAAAGGGTTGTTTTGAGGCTGAAGGCAGCAGGAAAGCCCGCAGCCCCCAGGTCTGTGGGGCTACGCAAGCGGTTCCCAAAGAGCTTTAGAACAAGGCACAGTTTTCCCTGCTGGCTGTTTGGGCGGGGGATCCATCTCCATCCATATGTCCATTTTTGTGCTTGGCGCAGCGCCAAGTGGGAAAGGCTGGTGTCGAGGCTGAAGGCAGCAGGAAAGCCCGCAACCCCCAGGTCTGTGGGGCTACGCAAGCGGTTCCCAAAGAGCTTTAGAACAAGGCATAGTTTTCCCTGCTGGCTCCTTGGGCGGGGGACCAGCCTTCAGCCGTATGGCCATTTTTCTGCCTGGCGCGGCACCAAGTGGGAAACGGTGGTGTCGAGGCTGAAGGCAGCAGCAAAGCCCGCAGCCCCCAGGTCTGTGGGGCTACGCAAGCGGTTCCCAAAGAGCTTTAGAACAAGGCATAGTTTTCCCTGCTGGCTCTTTGGGCATGGGAGCCATCTCTAGCCATAGGCCATTTTTGTGCCTGGCGCGGCGCCAAGTGGGAAAGGGTGGCTTTGAGGCTGAAGGCAGCAGGAAAGCCTGCAGCCCCCAGGTCTGTGGGACAATTCAAGCGGTTCCCAAAGAGCTTTAGAACAAGGCATAGTTTTCCCTGCTGGCTCTTTGGGCGAGGGACCCATCTCCATCCGTATGGCCATTTTTGTGCCTGGCGCGGCGCCAAGTGGGAAAGGGTGGTGTCGAGGCTGAAGGCAGCAGGAAAGCCCGCAGCCCCCAGGTCTGTGGGGCTAGGCAAGCGGTTCCCAAAGAGCTTTAGAACAAGGCATAGTTTTCCCTGCTGGCTCCTTGGGCGGGGGACCCATCTCCAGCCGTATGGCCATTTTTGTGCATGGCGCGGCGCCAAGTGGGAAAGGGTGGTGTCGAGGCTGAAGGCAGCAGGAAAGCCCGCAGCCCCCAGGTCTGTGGGGCTACGCAAGCGGTTCCCAAAGAGGTTTAGAACAAGGCATAGTTTTCCCTGCTGGCTCTTTGGGCGGGAGACCCATTGCCGCGGTATGGCCATTTTTGTGCCTGGCGCGGCGCCAAGTGGGAAAGGGTGGTGTCGAGGCTGAAGGCAGCAGGAAAGTCCGCAGCCCCCAGGTCTCTGGGGCTACGCAAGCGGTTCCCAAAGAGCTTTAGAACAAGGCATAGTTTTCCCTGCTGGCTCTTTGGGCCGGAGACCCATCTCCAGCCATAGGCCATTTTTGTGTCTGTCCCGGCGCCCAGAGGGAAAGGGTGGTTTTGAGGGTGAAGGCAGCAGGAAAGCCCTCAGCCCCCAGGTCTGTGGGATAATTCAAGCGGTTCCCAAAGAGCTTTAGAACAAGGCATAATTTTCCCTGCTGGCTCTTTGGGCGGGGGACCCATCTCCAGCCGTATGTCCATTTTTGTGCCTGGCGCAGTGCCCAGTGGGAAAGCGTGGTGTCGAGGCTGAAGCTAGCAGGAAAGCCTGCAGCCCCCAGGTCTGTGTGGCTACGCAAGCGGTTCCCAAAGAGCTTTAGAACAAGGCATAGGTTTCCCTGCTGGCTCTTTGGGCGGGGGACCCATCTCCAGCCGTATGGCCATTTTTGTGCCTGGCGCGGTGCCCAGTGGGAAAGGGTGGTGTCGAGGCTGAAGGCAGCAGGAAAGCCCACAGCCCACAGGTCTGTGGGGCTACGCACGCGGTTCCCAAAGAGCTTTAGAACAAGGCATAGTTTTCCCTGCTGGCTCCTTGGGCGGGGGACCCATTGCCTGCCGAATGGCCATTTTTGTGCCTGGCGTGGCTCCAAGTGGGAAAGGGTGTTGTCGAGGCTGAAGCTAGCAGGAAAGCCTGCAGCCCCCAGGTCTGTGGGGCTACGCAAGCGGTTCCCAAAGAGCTTTAGAACAAGGCATAGTTTTCCCTGCTGGCTCTTTGGGCGGGAGACCCATCTCCAGCCGTATGGCCATTATTGTGCCTGGCGCGGTGCCCAGTGGGAAAGGGTTTTTTTGAGGCGGAAGGCAGTAGGAAAGCCCGCAGCCTCCAGGTCTGTGAGGCTACGCAAGAGGTTCCCAAAGAGCTTTAGAACAAGGCATAGTTTTCCCTGCTGGCTGTTTGGGTGGGGGACCCATCTCCAACCGTATGGCCATTTTTGTGCCTGGCGCGGTGCCCAGTGGGAAAGCGTGGTGTCGAGGCTGAAGGCAGCAGGAAAGCCTGCAGCCCCCAGGTCTGTGAGGCTACGCAAGCGGTTCCCAAAGAGCTTTAGAACAAGGCATAGTTTTCCCTAATGGCTCCTTGGGTGGGGGACCCAACTCTAGCCGTATGGCCATTTTTGTGCATGGCGCGGCGCCAAGTGGGAAAGGGTGGCTTAGAGGCTGAAGTCAGCAGCAAAGCCCGCAGCCCCCAGGTCTGTGAGGCTACGCAAGCGGTTCCCAAAGAGCTTTAGAACAAGGCATAGTTTTCCCTGCTGGCTCTTTGGGCGGGGGACCCATTGCCTGCCGTATGGCCATTTTTGTGCCTGGTGTGGCACCAAGTGGGAAAGGGTGGTGTCGAGGCTGAAGCTAGCAGGAAAGCCCGCAACCCCCAGGTCTGTGGGGCTACGCAAGCGGTTCCCAAAGAGCTTTAGAACAAGGCATAGTTTTCCCTGCTGGCTCTTTGCGCGTGGCACACATCTCCAGCCATATGGCCATTTTTGTGCCTGGCGCGGCACCAAGTGGGAAAGGGTGGTGTCGAGGCTGAAGGCAGCAGGAAAGCCTGCAGCCCCCAGGCCTGTTGGGCTACACAAGCGGTTCCCAAAGAGCCTTAGAACAAGGCATAGTTTTCCCTGCTGGCTCTTTGGGCGGGAGACCCATCTCCAGCCGTATGGCCATTTTTGTGCCTGGCGCGGTGCCCAGTGGGAAAGCGTGGTGTCGAGGCTGAAGGCAGCAGGAAAGCCTGCAGCCCCCAGGTCTGAGGGGCTACGCAAGCGGTTCCCAAAGAGCTTTAGAACAAGGCATAGTTTTCCCTGCTGGCTCTTTGGGCGTGGCACACATCTCCAGCCATATGGCCATTTTTGTGCCTGGCGCGGCGCCAAGTGGGAAAGAGTAGTGTCGAGGCTGAAGGCAGCAGGAAAGCCCGCAGCCCCCAGGTCTGTGGGGCTACGAAAGCGGTTCCCAAAGAGCCTTAGTACGAGGCATAGTTCTCCCTGCTGGCTCTTTGGGAAGGGGACCCATGTCCATCCGTATAGCCATTTTTGTGTCTGGCGCGGCGCCAAGTGGGAAAGGGTGGTTTTGAGGCTGAAGGCAGCAGGAAAGCCCGCAGCCCCCAGGTCTGTGGGGCTACGCAAGTGGTTCCCAAAGAGCTTTAGAACAAGGCATAGTTTTCCCTGCTGGCTCTTTGGGCGTGGGACCCATCTCCAGCCGTACGGCCATTTTTGTGCCTGGCGCGGCGCCAAGTGGGAAAGGGTGTTGTTGAGGCTGAAGGCAGCAGGAAAGCCCGCAGCCCCCAGGTCTCTGGGGCTACGCAAGCGGTTCCCAAAGAGCTTTAGAACAAGGCATAGTTTTCCCTGCTGGCTCTTTGGGCAGGGGACTCATCTCCAGCCGTATGGCCATTTTTGTGCCTGGCGCGGCGCCAAGTGGGAAAGGGTGGTGTCGAGGCTGAAGGCAGCAGGAAAGCCCACAACCCCCAGGACTGTTGGGCTACGCAAGCGGTTCCCAAAGAGCTTTAGAACAAGGCATATTTTTCCCTGCTGGCTCCTTGGGCGGGGGACCCATCTCCAGCCATATGGCCATTTTTGTGCCTGGCGCGGCGCCAAGTGGGAAAGGGTGGTGTCGAGGCTGAAGGCAGCAGGAAATCCTGCAGTTCCCAGGTCTGTGGGGCTACACAAGCGGTTCCCAAAGAGCTTTAGAACAAGGCATAGGTTTCCCTGCTGGCTCTTTGGGCGTGTGACCAATCTCTAGGCATAGGACATTTTTGTGCCTGGCACGGCGCCAAGTGGGAAAGGGTGGTTTTGAGGCTGAAGGCAGCAGGAAAGCCCGCAGCCCCCAGATCTGTGGGACAACGCAAGCGGTTCCCAAAGAGCTTTAGAACAAGGCATAGTTTTCCCTGCTGGCTCTTTGGGCGGGGGACCCATCTCCACCCATATGGCCATTTTGGTGCCTTTCGCAGCGCCAAGTGGGAAAGGGTGGTGTCGAGGCTGAAGGCAGCAGGACAGCCCGCAGCCCCCAGGTCTGTGGGGCTACGCAAGCGGTTCCCAAAGAGGTTTAGAACAAGGCATAGTTTTCCCTGCTGGCTCCTTGGGCGGGGGACCCATCTCTAGCCATAGGCCATTTTTGTGCCTGGCCCGGCACCAAGTGGAAAAGGGTGGTTTTGAGGCTGAAGGCAGCAGGACAGCCCGCAGCCCCCAGGTCTGTGCAACAACGGAAGCGATTCCCAAAGAGCTTTAGAAGAAGGCATAGTTTTCCCTGCTGGCTCTTTGGGCGGGGGACCCATCTCCAGCCATATGGCCATTTTTGTGCCTGGCGCGGCACCTAGTGGGAAAGGGTGTTGTCCAGGCTGAAGGCAGCAGGAAAACCCGCAGCCCCCAGGTCTGTGGGGGTACACAAGCGTTTCCCAAAGAGCTTTAGAAAAAGGCATAGTTTTCCCTGTTGGCTCTTTGGGCGTGGGACCCATCTCTAGCTGTATGTCCATTTTTATGCCTGGCGCGGCACGAAGTGGGAAAGGGTGTTGTTGAGGCTGAAGGCAGCAGGAAAGCCCGCAGCCCCCAGGTCTTTCGGGCTACGCAAGTGGTTCTCAAAGAGCTTTAGAACAAGGCATAGTTTTCCTTGCTGGCTCTTTGGGCATGGGACCCATCTCCAGCCATATGGCCATTTTTGTGCCTGGCGCGGCACCTAATGGGAAAGGGTGTTGTTGAGGCTGAAGGGAGCAGGAAAGCCCGCAGCTCCCAGGTCTGTGGGGCTAAGCAAGCGGTTCCCAAAGAGCTTTAGAACAAGGCATAGTTTTCCCTGCTGGCTCCTTGGGCAGGGGACCCACCTCCAGCCATAGGCCATTTTTGTGCCTAGGGCGGCGCCAAGTGGGTAAGGGTGGTGTCGAGGCTGAAGGCAGCAGGAAAGTCCGCAGCCCCCAGGTCTGTGGGGCTACGCAAGCGGTTCCCAAAGACCTTTAGAACAAGGCAGAGTTTTCCCTGCTGGCTCTTTGGGCGTGGGACCCATCTCCAGCCATAGGCCATTTTGCTGCCTGGCGCGGCACCAAGTGGGAAAGGGTGGCTTTGAGGCTGAAGGCAGCAGGAAAGCCTGCAGCTCCCAGGTCTGTGGGGCTAAGCAAGCGGTTCCCAAAGAGCTTTAGAACAAGGCATAGTTTTCCCTGCTGGCTCCTTGGGCGGGGGACCATCTCCAGCCATAGGCCATTTTTGTGCCTGGCGCGGCGCCAAGTGGGAAAGGGTGGTGTCGAGGCTGAAGGCAGCAGGAAAGCCCGCAGCCCCCAGGTCTGTGGGGCTACGCAAGCGGTTCCCAAATAGCTTTAGAACAAGGCATAGTTTTCCCTGCTGGCTCTTTGGGCGGGTGACCCATCTCCAGCCATATGGCCATTATTGTGCCTGGCGCAGCGCCAAGTGGGAAAGGGTGTTGTCGAGCCTGAAGGCAGCAGGAAATACTGAAGCCCCCAGGTCTGTGGGGCTACGCAACCGGTTCCCAAAGAGCTTTAGAACAAGGCAGAGTTTTCCCTGCTGGCTCTTTGGGCGTGGGACCCATCTCCAGCCATATGGCCATTTTGGTGCCTGGCGCGGCGCCTAGTGGGAAAGGGTGTTTTTGAGGCTGAAGGCAGCAGGAAAACCCGCAGCCCCCAGGTCTGTGGGGCTACGCAAGCGGTTCCCAAAGACCTTTAGAACAAGGCAGAGTTTTCCCTGCTGGCTCTTTGGGCGTGGGACCCATCTCCAGCCATATGGCCATTTTTGTGCCTGGCGCGGCACCAAGTGGGAAAGGGTGGCGTTGAGGCTGAAGGCAGCAGGAAAGCCCGCAGCCCCCAGGTCTGTGGGGCTACGAAAGCGGTTCCCAAAGAGCCTTAGTACGAGGCATAGTTCTCCCTGCTGGCTCTTTGGGAAGGGGACCCATGTCCATCCGTATAGCCATTTTTGTGTCTGGCGCGGCGCCAAGTGGGAAAGGGTGGTTTTGAGGCTGAAGGCAGCAGGAAAGCCCGCAGCCCCCAGGTCTGTGGGGCTACGCAAGTGGTTCTCAAAGAGCTTTAGAACAAGGCATAGTTTTCCCTGCTGGCTCTTTGGGCGTGGGACCCATCTCCAGCCGTACGGCCATTTTTGTGCCTGGCGCGGCGCCAAGTGGGAAAGGGTGTTGTTGAGGCTGAAGGCAGCAGGAAAGCCCACAACCCCCAGGACTGTTGGGCTACGCAAGCGGTTCCCAAAGAGCTTTAGAACAAGGCATATTTTTCCCTGCTGGCTCTTTGGGCGTGGCAGCCATGTCCAGCCGTATTGCCATTTTTGTGCCTGACGCGGCGCCAAGTTCTAGAGGGTGTCTTTGAGGCTGAAGGCAGCAGGAAAGCCCGCAGCCCCCAGGTCTATGTGGCTACGCAAGCGGTTCCCAAAGAGCTTTAGAACAAGGCATAGTTTTCCCTGCTGGCTCTTTGGGCAGGGGACCCATCTCCAGCCATACGCCTTTTTTGTGCATGGCGTGGCGCCAAGTGGGAAAGGGTGGTGTCGAGGCTGAAGGCAGCAGGAAATCCTGCAGCCCCCAGGTCTGTGGGGCTACGCAAGCGGTTCCCAAAGAGCTTTAGAACAAGGCATAGTTTTCCCTGCTGGCTCTTTGGGCATGGGACCCATCTCCAGCTGTATGGCCATTTTTGTGCCTGGCGCGGCGCCAAGTGTGAAAGGGTGGTTTTGAGTGAGAAGGCAGCAGGAAAGCCCGCAGCCCCCAGGTCTGTGGGGCTACGCAAGCGGTTCCCAAAGAGCTTTAGAACAAGGCATAGTTTTCCCTGATGGGTCTTTGGGCGTGGGACCCATCTCTAGCCATAGGCCCTTTTTGTGCCTGGCCCGGCACCAAGTTGAAAAGGGTGGTTTTGAGGCTGAAGGCACCAGGAAAGCCCGCAGCCCCCAGGTCTGTGGGGCTACGCAAGCGGTTCCCAAAGACCTTTAGAACAAGGCAGAGTTTTCCCTGCTGGCTCTTTGGGCGTGGGAACCATCTCCACCCATATGGCCATTTTGGTGCCTGGCGCGGCGCCAAGTGGGAAAGGGTGGCTTTGAGGCTGAAGGCAGCAGGAAAGCCCGCAGCCCCCAGGTCTGTGGGGCTACGCAAGCGGTTCCCAAAGAGCTTTAGAACAAGGCATAGTTTTCCCTGCTGGCTCTTTGGGCGTGGGACCAATCTCTAGCCATAGGACATTTTTGTGCCTGGCACGGCGCCAAGTGGGCAAGGGTGGTTTTGAGGCTGAAGACAGCAGGAAAGCCCGCAGCCCCCAGGTCTGTGCAACAACGCAAGCGGTTCCCAAAGACCTTTAGAACAAGGCAGAGTTTTCCCTGCTGGCTCTTTGGGCGTGGGACCCATCTCCAGCCATATGGCCATTTTTGTGTCTGGCGCGGCGCCAAGTGGGAAAGGGTGGCTTTGAGGCTGAAGGCAGCAGGAAAGCCCGCAGCCCCCAGGTCTGTGGGGCTACGCAAGCGGTTCCCAAAGACCTTTAGAACAAGGCAGAGTTTTCCCTGCTGGCTCTTTGGGCAGGGGACCCATCTCCAGCCATATGGCCATTTTGGTGCCTGGCGCGGCGCCAAGTGGGAAAGGGTGGCTTTGAGGCTGAAGGCAGCAGGAAAGCCCGCAGGCCCCAGGTCTGTGGGACAACGCAAGCGGTTCCCAAAGAGCTTTAGAACAAGGCATAGTTTTCCCTGCTGGCTCTTTGGGCGGGGCACCCATGTCTAGCCGTATGGCCATTTTGGTGCCTGGCACGGCGCCAAGTGGGAAAGGGTGGTGTCGAGGCTGAAGGCAGCAGGAAAGCCCGCAGCCCCCGGGTCTGTGGGGCTACACAAGCGGTTCCCAAATAGCCTTAGAACAAGGCATAGTTTTCCCTGATGGCTCCCTGGACAGGGCACCCATCTCTAGCCATAGGCCCTTTTTGTGCCTGGCCCGGCGCCAAGTGGAAAAGGGTGGCTTTGAGGCTGAAGGCAGCAGGAAAGCCCGCAGCCCCCAGGTCTGTGCGACAACGCAAGCAGTTCCCAAAGACCTTTAGAACAAGGCAGAGTTTTCCCTGCTGGCTCTTTGGGCGTGGGACCCATCTCCAGCCATATGGCCATTTTGGTGCCTGGCGCGGCGCCAAGTGGGAAAGGGTGTTTTTGAGGCTGAAGGCAGCAGGAAAACCCGCAGCCCCCAGGTCTGTGGGGCTACGCAAGAGGTTCCCAAAGACCTTTAGAACAAGGCAGAGTTTTCCCTGCTGGCTCTTTGGGCGTGGGACCCATCTCCAGCCATATGGCCATTTTTGTGCCTGGCGCGGCGCCAAGTGGGAAAGGGTGGCGTTGAGGCTGAAGGCAGCAGGAAAGCCCGCAGCCCCCAGGTCTGTGGGGCTACGCAAGCGGTTCCCAAAGAGCTTTAGAACAAGGCATAGTTTTCCCTAATGGCTCCTTGGGCGGGGGACCCATCTCCAGCCATATGGCCATTTTTGTGCCTGGCGCGGTGCCCAGTGGGAAAGGGTGGTTTTGAGGCTGAAGGCAGCAGGAAAGCCCGCAGCCCCCAGGTCTGTGGGGCTACGCAAGCGGTTCCCAAAGAGCCTTAGAACAAGGCATAGTTTTCCCTGCTGGCTCTTTGGGCGGGGGACCCATCTCCAGCCGTATGGCCATTTTTGTGCCTGGCGCGGCGCCAAGTGGGAAAGGGTAGTGTCGAGGCTAAAGGCAGCAGGAAAGCCCGCAGCCCCCAGGTCTGTGGGGCTACGAAAGCGGTTCCCAAAGAGCCTTAGTACGAGGCATAGTTCTCCCTGCTGGCTCTTTGGGAAGGGGACCCATGTCCATCCGTATAGCCATTTTTGTGTCTGGCGCGGCGCCAAGTTTGAAAGGGTGGTTTTGAGGCTGAAGGCAGCAGGAAAGCCCGCAGCCCCCAGGTCTGTGGGGCTACGCAAGTGGTTCCCAAAGAGCTTTAGAACAAGGCAGAGTTTTCCCTGCTGGCTCTTTGGGCGTGGGACCCATCTCCAGCCGTACGGCCATTTTTGTGCCAGGCGCGGCGCCAAGTGGGAAAGGGTGTTGTTGAGGCTGAAGGCAGCAGGAAAGCCCGCAGCCCCCAGGTCTGTGGGGCTACGCAAGTGGTTCCCAAAGAGGTTTAGAACAAGGCATAGTTTTCCCTGCTGGCTCCTTGGGCGGGGGACCCATCTCTAGCCATAGGCCATTTTTGTGCCTGGCCCGGCACCAAGTGGAAAAGGGTGGTTTTGAGGCTGAAGGCAGCAGGAAATCCCGCAGCCCCCAGGTCTGTGGGGCTACGCAAGTGGTTCCCAAAGACCTTTAGAACAAGGCAGAGTTTTCCCTGCTGGCTCTTTGGGCGTGGGACCCATGTCTGGCCGTATGGCCATTTTGGTGCCTGGCGCGGCGCCAAGTGGGAAAGGGTGTTGTCGAGGCTGAAGGCAGCAGGAAAGCCTGCAGCCCCCAGGTCTGTGGGGCTACGCAAGTGGTTCCCAAAGACCTTTAGAACAAGGCAGAGTTTTCCCTGCTGGCTCTTTGGGCAGGGGACCCATCTCCAGCCATATGGCCATTTTGGTGCCTGGCGCGGCGCCAAGTGGGAAAGGGTGGCTTTGAGGCTGAAGGCAGCAGGAAAGCCCGCAGGCCCCAGGTCTGTGGGACAACGCAAGCGGTTCCCAAAGAGCTTTAGAACAAGGCATAGTTTTCCCTGCTGGCTCTTTGGGCGGGGCACCCATGTCTAGCCGTATGGCCATTTTTGTGCCTGGCACGGCGCCAAGTGGGAAAGGGTGTTGTCGAGGCTGAAGGCAGCAGGAAAGCCCGCAGCCCCCAGGTCTGTGGGGCTACGCAAGCGGTTCCCAAATAGCCTTAGAACAAGGCATAGTTTTCCCTGATGGCTCCCTGGACAGGGCACCCGTCTCTAGCCATAGGCCCTTTTTGTGCCTGGCCCGGCGCCAAGTGGGAAAGGGTGGTTTTGAGGCTGAAGGCAGCAGGAAAGCCCGCAGCCCCCAGGTCTGTGCGACAACGCAAGCGGTTCCCAAAGACCTTTAGAACAAGGCAGAGTTTTCCCTGCTGGCTCTTTGGGCGTGGGACCCATCTCCAGCCATATGGCCATTTTGGTGCCTGGTGCGGCGCCAAGTGGGAAAGGGTGGCGTTGAGGCTGAAGGCAGCAGGAAAGCCCGCAGCCCCCAGGTCTGTGGGGCTACGCAAGCGGTTCCCAAAGAGCCTTAGTACGAGGCATAGTTCTCCCTGCTGGCTCTTTGGGAAGGGGACCCATGTCCATCCGTATAGCCATTTTTGTGTCTGGCGCGGCGCCAAGTGGGAAAGGGTGGTTTTGAGGCTGAAGGCAGCAGCAAAGTCTGCAGCCCCCAGGTCTGTGGGGCTACGCAAGTGGTTCCCAAAGAGCTTTAGAACAAGGCATAGTTTTCCCTGCTGGCTCTTTGGGCGTGGGACCCATCTCCAGCCATATGGCCATTTTTGTGCCTAGCGCAGCGCCCAGAGGGAAAGGGTGGTTTTGAGGTGAAGGCATCATGAAAGCCTGCACCCTCCAGGTCTGTGGGTCTACGCAAGCGATTCCCAAAGAGCTTTAGACAAAGGCATAGTTTTCCCTGCTGGCTCTTTGGGCAGGGGGCTCATCTCCAGCCGTATGGCCATTTTTGTGCCTGGCGCGGCGCCAAGTGGGAAAGGGTGGTGTCGAGGCTGAAGTCAGCAGGAAAGCCCACAACCCCCAGGACTGTTGGGCTACGCAAGCGGTTCCCAAAGAGCTTTAGAACAAGGCATAGTTTTCCCTGCTGGCTCTTTGGGCTGGGGACCTATCTCCAGCCATACGCCTTTTTTGTGCATGGCGTGGCGCCAAGTGGGAAAGGGTGGTGTCGAGGCTGAAGGCAGCAGGAAAGCCTGCAGCCCCCAGGTCTGTGCGGCTACGCAAGCGGTTCCCAAAGAGCTTTAGAACAAGGCATAATTTTCCCTGCTGGCTCCTTGGGCAGGGGACCCATCTCCAGCCGTATGGCCATTTTTCTGCCTGGTGTGGCGCCAAGTGGGAAAGGGTGGTTTTGAGGCTGAAGGCAGCAGGAAAGCCCGCAGCCCCCAGGTTTGTGGGGCTACGCAAGCGGTTCCCAAAGAGCTTTAGAACAAGGCACAGTTTTCCCTGCTGGTTGTTTGGGCGGGGGACCCATCTCCAGCCGTATGGCCATTTTTGTGCCTGGCGTGGCGCCCAGAGGGAAAGGGTGGTGTTGAGGCTGAAGGCGCCACGACAGCCTGCCGCCCGGGGTTTTCTTAATGACTTTTCTTAATGATGTCTCCACAGTGTGAAGTTTTGCAGGATTTGAAAAAGTAATAGACACAGTGAAATTGAGTCTATTGGAAACTTCCATACCTTTCCCTCCAAATCTCTGCTGTCCTGTAGTATCCACTGCCTGCAGCTGCTGTTGCAGGAGCAGACAGAGTGGTATCAGATTTAGAAAAAAGGGACATCATTAAGAGGATTCACTCGCCTTATTTTTCACCGGTGTGGCCAGTAAAGAAACCAAAAAGGCAATCGCTGTTCACAGTAGATTACCAAAAGTTGGATGCCAACACTGCATCCCTGACTGCTGCGGTTCCGACTATCGCGGAAATTGTGACAATGATACAAGGAGCTGCCCATCCTTGGAGGGTTGCCTTAGATGTTAAAGACATATTTTTTTATGATTCCCCTCCTTGAGCAGGACAAAGCGCAGTTTGCATTCACATGGAAAGGAGTCCAATATACCTTTAACCGCTTTCCGCAAGGATACAAACATTCCCCCACTATTGCCCATAATGCTTTCACAGGGATGTACAGTATACCAATATATTATTGATGACATCTTAATAGGGGAGAGAACTAAGAAAGTGTACAAGACATGATGGAAAACATCCGAAAAACATTATCAGATTTGGGATTGGAAATTCCCGACTCAAAGTGTCAGGGACCCGCACAGGAAGTTAAATTCCTGGGGGTCTGGTGGATTAAGGGAGCTGCTTCTGTCCCTCAGGATACCCTGGAAAAAATAGAGCATGGCCAGAATCCATCCAGCGTGAAGGAGTTACAGCAAGTCCTGGGACTTTAAGTTATTGGCGTAAACACGTCCCTGGCTTTTCCATCATTGCTCGCCCCTTCATAGCTTGCCAAAAAAGGGTAAATCCTGGGTGTGGATTGAACAACACACTAATGCTCTGCAATTACTAATAAAGGAGCTAAGGTTATTCCAACAGCTTGGTCCTATACATCCAACTGACCCTGTCCATGTAGAATGGGGGTTCAGTGAACATGGTTCCCGTTGTAATTTATGGCAGAAGGGACCAGCAGGACCGGAGAGACCATTAGAATTTTGCTCCCACTCCTTCAATGATACTGAGAGCAGATATTCAGACCTGGAGAAGGGTTTACTGTCCCTGGTGCGAGCGTTGCAACGAGCAGAGCAGATAAGGAGAGAACAGAGCGTGATCTTTCCTGGGACCTTTTCGCCTCCCAGATGTGGTCCGTAAAGGGACACCACCACCAGCTGGCATTGCCCAGAGACCTACAGTTCGAAAGTGGTATGCTTATTTAGAAGGCATTAATGAAATCAAGCCAGTCTCTGAAGGCAGTGTTAAAGTATCCAAGGCTACTTCACAAGGATACCAAAGGATATAGATGGTGCCCTATTGTTCCAATCCCCACCAAATAGACCATCTCCGATCCAAGAAGCACCTCCTTTGAGGGACAGCAGTGATCTACAGGAGTGTGGTTTACTGGTGCGTCATCTCACTGTGAAAAAAATAAGTGGAAATATAAGGCCGTAGCACTGGAAGTAACAACGGGAGAAAGAGCGATTGAAACAGGGGAGGGTAGGGGAACAAGTAGGGGAACTCAGAGCTGTCCTACTAGCTGCACAACATGGAGCCACCTCCTTTTACGCTGAGTCATATGCTGTTTTTAAAGGAGCCACTGAATGGCTAGGACACTGGGCAGCCAATGATTGGCAGGTGAATAGAGTCCCAGTTTGGGAGACAGATAATTGGAAGCAACTGTTGGAAATAGGAGGACAGAGACCATTGCACATTGCTTGGGTAAAAGGCCACGATCGTTCAAACTCGATCACTGCTCAGTTCAACCAACAGGTAGATGGCCTCACGCGGCTACAACAAATTGACATTGTAGATGATGGTCGGGAATGGGAACGCTTACTTGAATCGTTACATGTTAAACGTGGCCGCACAGGCCGTCCTGACCTGTATCGGGAAGGTGGGTAGCTTGTGTCGGTTAAGCTGTGCGAACAAATAGTAACTGCCTGGTCACAATGTCGCCTACGACTCAGCAAAGATCATCCGAGTAAGGCGCCTCCCTTACACATGCGGGACAAGAAAGCGTTGTGGCATTCATGGCAGATTGATTATATTGGGCCCTTGAGATCATCAGGTGGGAAAAGATATGTCCTGGTAGGAGTGGAGATTATCTCCAGCCTCAGTATGGCCAGCAGTTTCAAACCAGCTACCAGGGACAACACAGTGAAAGGCCTAAAAGGGTGGTTCAGCACACTTCCCCTTCCCGAGGAAATCCAAAGTGATAACGGTTCACACTTTACCGCTACAGTGGTACAAGATTGGGCCAAAGAAGAAAGGATTCGATGGGTATTTCATACTCCCTATTATCCTCAGGCTAATGGCATTGTTGAATGCACCAACGGATTGGTTAAGCGTTTTGCAAAAAGTCATAAATCATAAGGGAAGGTGAAGAAGGCACCTTGCCCACTGAAATTCGAAAAGTAATATGGGATAATGCAATTGAGTTTGAGAGAAAATTTCAATCCTGGTGGTATCTGGTTAATTTCACCTACGATCCCACTGAGAGCAAAGCCACAGCTTTTGCCTTAACGATACGCAATGCCTCAGTATACACCATATAGCCAATCATCGCACTGGGGTTGAATCACCAAGGAGCTCTACTCTATCCAACACAGCACAGAGGTTGGGCACGACAAAATGAGACTAAATGGCAAACTGCTGATGTTGACGCATGCGTTTCACGAGACCAACGAGGATTCATTTGTGAGAGTAATACTCTCAAAGCACAAGACCTTTGTCTTGACACCAACCAGAATGTTTGTCACTTTGAGACACATCCCGATGAAACCCCAGAGACTGTGCTTGTCTAGATTGGGAAAGGGTGCGTTAGCATGAGGTCTCCCTGTAGTCTTGTATTCAGAGATGACATAGTAATCACTCAAATCTTTGTGTTTGAACTTTACTAACACAAACTTACGGGATGCGACTTCAATTATTAAGCTCCTGTTACGTCTTTTCAATTGCTACAACCTAATTACACGTTGATTCGAGATTGTTGCCTACCCCTATCGGAATGAATCTCTCCCTGGTGAAGAAGCTGCTAAAACACAATGAATTGAAGCGACTCTTGAAAGAGGCCCAAGAAAATAGACAGACAACTTTGATTACCGTCCATCATCAGGTTGAAGAAATACACCAAGCGTTGGAAAGAGTGAAGAGAGGCGGAGGACATAGATGGGGAGATACTCTTTTTGGATGGTCACTGACAGTTACAGGACTTTATAACAAGATGCTTCACTCTGTTGTTGTTTTACTAATAGTCACTGTATTGTGCTTTGCTTAGACAATTGTTTTGCATGTTAGACTTTGGATTATGATGAAAAGTTTAAATCGCTTGATCACTCCACGAGAAGGATTTCCACTTGATATCCCTCACCAAAAGAACACATGTGATCTTTCTTATCAGTGTTGAATACGTCGACCTTGACTGACTGTAGACAAAGTTTTCCCTGCAGGCTCTTTGGGCGGGGGACCCATCTCCAGCCGTATGGCCATTTTTGTGCCTGGCGCGGCGCCAAGTGGGAAAGGGTGGTGTCGAGGCTGAAGGCAGCAGGAAAGCCCGCAGCCCCCAGGTCTGTGGGGCTACACAAGCGGTTCCCAAAGAGCCTAAGAACAAGGCATAGTTTTCCCTGCTGACTCCTTGGGCGTGGCACCCATCTCCAACCGTATGGCGATTTTTGTGCATGGTGCGGCGCCAAGTGGGAAAGGGTGGTTTTGACCTGAAGGCAGCAGGAAAGCCCGCAGCCCCCAGATCTATTGGGCTACGCAAGCGGTTCCCAAAGAGCTTTAGAACAAGGCATAGTTTTCCCTGCTGGCTCCTTGGGCGGGGGACCCATCTCCAGCCGTATGGCCATTTTTGTGCATGGCGCGGCGCCAAGTGGGAAAGGGTGGTGTCGAGGCTGAAGGCAGCAGGAAAGCCCGCAGCCCCCAGGTCTGTGGGGCTACGCAAGCGGTTCCCAAAGAGGTTTAGAACAAGGCATAGTTTTCCCTGCTGGCTCTTTGGGCGGGAGACCCATTGCCGCGGTATGGCCAATTTTGTGCCTGGCGCGGCGCCAAGTGGGAAAGGGTGGTGTCGAGGCTGAAGGCAGCAGGAAAGTCCGCAGCCCCCAGGTCTGTGGGGCTACGCAAGCGGTTCCCAAAGACCTTTAGAACAAGGCATAGTTTTCCCTGCTGGCTCTTTGGGCATGGGGCCCATCTCCAGCTGTATGGCCATTATTGTGCCTGGCGCGGCGCCAAGTGGGAAAGGGTGGTGTCGAGGCTGAAGGCAGCAGCAAAGCCCGCAGCCCCCAGGTCTGTGGGGCTACGCAAGTGGTTCCCAAAGACATTTAGAACAAGGCATAATTTTCCCTGCTGGCTCCTTGGGCGGGGGACCCATCTCCAGCCATAGGCCTTTTTTGTGCCTGGCACGGCGCCAAGTGGGAAAGGGTGGTGTCGAGGCTGAAGGCAGCAGGAAAGCCTGCAGCCCCCAGGTCTGTGGGGCTACGCAAGCGGTTCCCAAAGAGCTTTAGAACAAGGCATAGTTTTACCTGCTGGCTCCTTGGGCAGGGGACCCATATCCAACCGTATGGCCATTTTTGTGCATGGTGCGGCGCCAAGTGGGAAAGGGTGGTTTTGAGGCTGAAGGCAGCAGGAAAGCCCGCAGCCCCCAGGTCTGTTGGGCTACGCAAGCGGTTCCCAAAGAACCTTAGAACAAGGCATAGTTTTCCCTGCTGGCTCTTTCGCCGTGGCACCCATCTCCAACCGTATGGCGATTTTTGTGCATGGCGCGGCGCCAAGTGGGAAAGGGTGTTGTCGAGTCTGAAGGCAGCAGCAAAGCCCGCATCCCCCAGGTCTGTGGGGCTACACAAGCGGTTCCCAAAGAGCTTTAGAACAAGGCATAGTTTTCCCTGCTGGCTCCTTGGTCGGGGGACCCATTGCCTGCCATATGGCCATTTTTGTGCCTGGCGTGGCACCAAGTGGGAAAGGGTGGTTTTGAGGCTGAAGCTAGCAGGAAAGCCTGCAGCCCACAGGTCTGTGGGGCTACGCAAGCGGTTCCCAAAGAGCTTTAGAGCAAGGCACAGTTTTCCCTCCTGGCTGTTTGGGCGGGGGATCCATCTCCATCCATATGTTCATTTTTGTGCTTGGCGCGGCGCCAAGTGGGAAAGGCTGGTGTCGAGGCTGAAGGCAGCAGGAAAGCCAGCAGCCCCCAGGTCTGTGGGGCTACGCAAGCGGTTCCCAAAGACCTTTAGAACAAGGCATAGTTTTCCCTGCTGACTCTTTGCGCGTGGCACACATCTCCAGCCATATGGCCATTTTGGTGCCTGGCGCGTCACCAAGTGGGAAAGGTGGTGTCGAGGCTGAAGGCAGCAGGAAAGCCTGCAGCCCCCAGGTCTGTGGGGCTACGCAAGCGGTTCCCAAAGAGCTTTAGAACAAGGCATAGTTTTCCCTAATGGCTCCTTGGGCGGGGGACCCATTGCCTGCCGTATGTCCATTTTTGTGCTTGGCGCGACGCCAAGTGGGAAAGGCTGGTGTCGAGGCTGAAGGCAGCAGGAAAGCCCGCAGCCCCCAGGTCTGTGCGGCTACGCAAGCGGTTCCCAAAGAGCTTTAGAACAAGGCATAGTTTTCCCTGCTGGCTCTTTGGGCGGGAGACCCATGTCCAGCCATAGGCCATTTTTGTGCCTAGCGCGGTGCCCAGTGGGGAAGCGTGGTGTCGAGGCTGAAGTCAGCAGGAAGGCCCGCAGCTCCCAGGTCTGTGCGGCTAAGCAAGCGGTTCCCAAAGAGCTTTAGAACAAGGCATAGTTTTCCCTGCTGGCTCTTTGGGCCGGAGACCCATCTCCAGCCATAGGCCATTTTTGTGTCTGTCCCAGCGCCCAGAGGGAAAGGGTGGTTTTGAGGGTGAAAGCAGCAGGAAAGCCTGCAGCCCCCAGGTCTGGGGGCCAATTCAAGCGGTTCCCAAAGAGCTTTAGAACAAGGCATAGTTTTCCCTGCTGGCTCCTTGGGCGGGGGACCCATCTCCAGCCGTATGGCCATTTTTTGCCTGGCGCAGTGCCCAGTGGGAAAGCGTGGTGTCGAGGCTGAAGGCAGCAGGAAAGCCTGCAGCCCCCAGGTCTGTGGGGCTACGCAAGCGGTTCCCAAAGACCTTTAGAACAAGGCATAGTTTTCCCTGCTGGCTCCTTGGGCGGGGGACCCATCTCCAGCCGTATGGCCATTTTTGTGCATGGCGCGGCGCCAAGTGGGAAAGGGTGGCTTTGATGATGAAGGCAGCAGCAAAGCCCGCAGCCCCCAGGTCTGTGGGGCTACGCAAGCGGTTCCCAAAGAGCTTTAGAACAAGGCATAGTTTTCCCTGCTGGCTCCTTGGGCGGGGGACCCATTGCCTGCCGTATGGCCATTTTTGTGCCTGGCGTGGCACCAAGTGGGAAAGGGTGGTGTCGAGGCTGAAGGCAGCAGGAAAGCCCGCAGCCCCCAGGTCTGTGGGGCTACGCAAGCGGTTCCCAAAGAGCTTTAGAACAAGGCATAGTTTTCCCTGCTGGCTCTTTGGGCGTGGCACACATCTCCAGCCATATGGCCAGTTTTGGGCCTGGCGCGGCACCAAGTGGGAAAGGGTGGCTTTGATGCTGAAGGCAGCAGGAAAGCCCGCAGCCCCCAGGTCTGTGGGGCTACGCAAGCGGTTCCCAAAGAGCTTTAGAACAAGGCATAGTTTTCCCTGCTGGCTGTTTGGGCGGGGGATCCATCTCCATCCATATGTCCATTTTTGTGCTTGGCGCGACGCCAAGTGGGAAAGGGTGGTGTCGAGGCTGAAGGCAGCAGGAAAGCCCGCAGCCCCCAGGTCTGTGGGGCTACGCAAGCGGTTCCCAAAGAGCTTTAGAACAAGGCATAGTTTTCCCTGCTGGCTCTTTGGGCGGGAGACCCCTCTCCATCCATAGGCCATTTTTGTGCCTGGCGCGGTGCCCAGTGGGAAAGCGTGGTGTCGAGGCTGAAGTCAGCAGGAAGGCCCGCAGCTCCCAGGTCTGTGCGGCTACGCAAGCGGTTCCCAAAGAGCTTTAGAACAAGGCATAGTTTTCCCTGCTGGCTCTTTGCGCGTGGCACACATCTCCAGCCATATGGCCATTTTTGTGCCTGGTGCGGCACCAAGTGGGAAAGGGTGGTGTCGAGGCTGAAGGCAGCAGGAAAGCCTGCAGCCCCCAGGCCTGTTGGGCTACGCAAGCGGTTCCCAAAGAGCCTTAGAACAAGGCATAATTTTCCCTGCTGGCTCTTTGGGCGGGAGACCCATCTCCAGCTGTATGGCCATTTTTGTGCCTGGCGCGGTGCCCAGGGGGAAAGCGTGGTGTCGAGGCTGAAGGCAGCAGGAAAGCCTGCAGCCCCCAGGTCTGTGGGGCTACGCAAGCGGTTCCCAAAGAGCTTTAGAACAAGGCATAGTTTTCCCTGCTGGCTCTTTCGCCGTGGCACCCATCTCCAGCCGTATGGCCATTTATGTGCCTGGCGCGGCGACAAGTGGGAAAGGGTGTTGTCGAGGCTGAAGGCAGCAGCAAAGCCCGCAGCCCCCAGGTCTGTGGGGCTACGCAAGCGGTTCCTAAAGAGCCTTAGAACAAGGCATAGTTTTCCCTGCTGGCTCCTTGGGCGTGGGACCCATTGCCTGCCGTATGGCCATTTTTGTGCCTGGCATGGCACCAAGTGGGAAAGGGTGGTGTCGAGGCGGAAGCTAGCAGGAAAGCCTGCAGCCCCCAGGTCTGTGGGGCTACGCAAGCGGTTCCCAAAGAGCTTTAGAACAAGGCATAGTTTTCCCTCCTGGCTGTTTGGGCGGGGGACCCATCTCCAGCCATATATCCATTTTTGTGCTTGGCGCGGCGCCAAGTGGGAAAGTCTGGTGTCGAGGCTGAAGGCAGCAGGAAAGCCCGCAGCCCCCAGGTCTGTGGGGCTACGCAAGCGGTTCCCAAAGAGCTTTAGAACAAGGCATAGTTTTCCCTGCTGGCTCTTTGGGCGGGAGACCTATCTCCAGCCATAGGCCATTTTTGTGCCTAGCGCGGCGCCAAGTGGGAAAGGGTGGTGTCGAGGCTGAAGGCAGCAGGAAAGCCCGCAGCCCCCAAGTCTGTGGGGCTACACGAGCAGTTCCCAAAGAGCTTTAGAACAAGGCATAGTTTTCCCTGCTGGCTCCTTGGGCAGGGTACCAGCCTTCAGCCGTATGGCCATTTTTCTGCCTGGCGCGGCACCAAGTGGGAAACGGTGGTGTCGAGGCTGAAGGCAGCAGCAAAGCCCGCAGCCCCCAGGTCTGTGGGGCTACGCAAGCGGTTCCCAAAGAGCTTTAGAACAAGGCATAGTTTTCCCTGCTGGCTCTTTGGGCATGGGACCCATCTCTAGCCATAGGCCATTTTTGTGTCTGTCCCGGCGCCCAGAGGGAAAGGGTGGTTTTGAGGCTGAAGGCAGCAGGAAAGCCTGCAGCCCCCAGGTCTGTGGGACAATTCAAGCGGTTCCCAAAGAGCTTTAGAACAAGGCATAGTTTTCCCTGCTGGCTCTTTGGGCGGGGGACCCATCTCCAGCCGTATGGCCATTTTTGTGCCTGGCGCGGCGCCAAGTGGGAAAGGGTGGTGTCGAGGCTGAAGGCAGCAGGAAAGCCCGCAGCCCCCAGGTCTGTGGGACAACGCAAGCGGTTCCCAAAGAGCTTTAGAACAAGGCATAGTTTTCCCTGCTGGCTCTTTGGGCCGGAGACCCATCTCCAGCCATAGGCCATTTTTGTGTCTGTCCCGGCGCCCAGAGGGAAAGGGTGGTTTTGAGGCTGAAGGCAGCAGGAAAGCCTGCAGCCCCCAGGTCTGTGGGACAATTCAAGCGGTTCCCAAAGAGCTTTAGAACAAGGCATAGTTTTCCCTGCTGGCTCTTTGGGCGGGGGACCCATCTCCAGCCGTATGGCCATTTTTGTGCCTGGCGCGGCGCCAAGTGGGAAAGGGTGGTTTTGAGGCTGAAGGCAGCAGGAAAGCCTGCAGCCCCCAGGTCTGTGGGACAATTCAAGCGGTTCCCAAAGAGCTTTAGAACAAGGCATAGTTTTCCCTGCTGACTCCTTGGGCGAGGGACCCATCTCCATCCGTATGGCCATTTTTGTGCCTGGCGCGGCGCCAAGTGGGAAAGGGTGGTGTCGAGGCTGAAGGCAGCAGGAAAGCCCGCAGCCCCCAGGTCTGTGGGGCTACGCAAGCGGTTCCCAAAGAGCTTTAGAACAAGGCATAGTTTTCCCTGCTGGCTGTTTGGGCGGGGGACCCATCTCCAGCCGTATGGCCATTTTTGTGCCTGGCGCGGCGCCAAGTGGGAAAGGGTGGTGTCGAGGCTGAAGGCAGCAGGAAAGCCCGCAGCCCCCAGGTCTGTGGGGCTACGCAAGCGGTTCCCATAGAGCTTTAGAACAAGGCATAGTTTTCCCTGCTGGCTCTTTGGGCGGGAGACCCATCTCCAGCCATAGGCCATTTTTGTGTCTGTCCCGGCGCCCAGAGGGAAAGGGTTGTTTTGAGGCTGAAGGCAGCAGGAAAGCCTGCAGCCCCCAGGTCTGTGGGGCTACGCAAGCGGTTCCCAAAGAGCTTTAGAACAAGGCACAGTTTTCCCTGCTGGTTGTTTGGGCGGGGGACCCATCTCCAGCCGTATGGCCATTTTTGTGCATGGCGCGTCGCCAAGTGGGAAAGGGTGGCTTAGAGGCTGAAGTCAGCAGCAAAGCCCGCAGCCCCCAGGTCTGTGAGGCTACGCAAGCGGTTCCCAAAGAGCTTTAGAACAAGGCATAGTTTTCCCTGCTGTCTCTTTGGGCGGGGGACCCATTGCCTGCCGTATCGCCATTTTTCTGCCTAGCGCGACGCCAAGTGGGAAAGGGTGGTGTCGAGGCTGAAGGCAGCAGGAAAGCCCGCAGCCCCCAGGTCTGTGGGGCTACACAAGTGGTTCCCAAAGAGCTTTAGAACAAGGCATAGTTTTCCCTGCTGGCTCCTTGGGCAGGGTACCAACCTCCAGCCGTATGGCCATTTTTGTGCCTGGCGCGGCGCCAAGTGGGAAAGGGTGGTGTCGAGGCTGAAGGCAGCAGGAAAGCCCTCAGCCCCCAGGTCTGTGGGGCTACGCAAGCGGTTCCCAAAGAGCTTCAGACTAAGGCATAGTTTTCCCTGCTGGCTCCTTGGGCAGGGTACCAACCTCCAGCCATATGCCATTTTTGTGCCTGGCGCGGCGCCCAGAGGGAAAGGGTGGTTTTGAGGCTGAGGCAGCACGCAAGACCACAGCCTCCAGCTCTGTGGGGCTACGCAAGCGGTTCCCAAAGAGCTTTGGAACAAGGCATAGTTTTCCCTGCTGGCTCCTTGGGCGGGAGACCCATCTCCAGCTGTATGGCCATTTTTGTGCATGGCGCGGCGCCAAGTGGGAAAGGGTGGTGTCGAGGCTGAAGGCAGCAGGAAAGCCCGCAGCCCCCAGGTCTGTGGGGCTACGCAAGCGGTTCCCAAAGAGGTTTAGAACAAGGCATAGTTTTCCCTGCTGGCTCTTTGCGCGTGGCACACATCTCCAGCCATATGGCCATTTTTGTGCCTGGCGCGGCACCAAGTGGGAAAGGGTGGTGTCGAGGCTGAAGGCAGCAGGAAGGCCCGCAGCCCCCAGGTCTGTGCGGCTACTCAAGCGGTTCCCAAAGAGCTTTAGAACAAGGCATAGTTTTCCCTGCTGACTCTTTGCGCGTGGCACACATCTCCAGCCATATGGCCATTTTTGGGCCTGGCGCGTCACCAAGTGGGAAAGGTGGTGTCGAGGCTGAAGGCAGCAGGAAAGCCTGCAGCCCCCAGGTCTGTGGGGCTACGCAAGCGGTTCCCAAAGAGCTTTAGAACAAGGCATAGGTTTCCCTGCTGGCTCCTTGGGCGGGGGACCCATCTCCAGCCGTATGGCCATTTTTGTGCATGGCGCGGCGCCAAGTGGGAAAGGGTGGCTTTGATGCTGAAGGCAGCAGCAAAGCCCGCAGCCCCCAGGTCTGTGGGGCTACGCAAGCGGTTCCCAAAGAGCTTTAGAACAAGGCATAGTTTTCCCTGCTGGCTCCTTGGGCGGGGGACCCATTGCCTGCCGTATGGCCATTTTTGTGCCTGGCGTGGCACCAAGTGGGAAAGGGTGGTGTCGAGGCTGAAGGCAGCAGTAAAGCCCGCAGCCCCCAGGTCTGTGGGGCTACGCAAGCGGTTCCCAAAGACCTTTAGAACAAGGCATAGTTTTCCCTGCTGGCTCTTTGGGCGTGGCACACATCTCCAGCCATATGGCCAGTTTTGGGCCTGGCGCGGCACCAAGTGGGAAAGGGTGGCTTTGATGCTGAAGGCAGGAGGAAAGCCTGCAGCCCCCAGGTCTGTGGGGCTACGCAAGCGGTTCCCAAAGACCTTTAGAACAAGGCATAGTTTTCCCTGCTGGCTCCTTGGGCGGGGGACCCATTGCCTGCCGAATGGCCATTTTTGTGCCTGGCGTGGCACCAAGTGGGAAAGGGTGGTGTCGAGGCGGAAGCTAGCAGGAAAGCCTGCAGCCCCCAGGTCTGTGGGGCTACGCAAGCGGTTCCCAAAGAGCTTTAGAACAAGGCATAGTTTTCCCTGCTGGCTCTTTGGGCGGGAGACCCCTCTCCAGCCATAGGCCATTTTTGTGCCTGGCGCGGTGCCCAGTGGGAAAGCGTGGTGTCGAGGCTGAAGTCAGCAGGAAGGCCCGCAGCTCCCAGGTCTGTGCGGCTACGCAAGCGGTTCCCAAAGAGCTTTAGAACAAGGCATAGTTTTCCCTGCTGGCTCTTTGGGCCGGAGACCCATCTCCAGCCATAGGCCATTTTTGTGTCTGTCCCGGCGCCCAGAGGGAAAGGGTGGTTTTGAGGGTGAAAGCAGCAGGAAAGCCTGCAGCCCCCAGGTCTGTGGGACAATTCAAGCGGTTCCCAAAGAGCTTTAGAACAAGGCAGCGTTTTTCCTGTTGGCTCTTTGGGCGGGGGACCCATCTCCAGCCGTATGTCCATTTTTGTGCCTGGCGCAGTGCCCAGTGGGAAAGCGTGGTGTCGAGGCTGAAGCTAGCAGGAAAGCCTGCAGCCCCCAGGTCTGTGGGGCTACGCAAGCGGTTCCCAAAGACCTTAAGAACAAGGCATAGTTTTCCCTGCTGGCTCTTTGGGCGGGGGACCCATCTCCAACCGTATGGCCATTTTTGTGCATGGCGCAGCGCCAAGTGGGAAAGCGTGGTGTCGAGGCTGAAGGCAGCAGGAAAGCCTGCAGCCCCAAGGTCTGTGGGGCTACGCAAGCGGTTCCCAAAGAGCTTTAGAACAAGGCATAGTTTTCCCTGCTGGCTGCTTGGGCGGGGGACCCATTGCCTGCCATATGGCCATTTTTGTGCATGGCGCGGCGCCAAGTGGGAAAGGGTGGCTTAGAGGCTGAAGTCAGCAGCAAAGCCCGCAACCCCCAGGTCTGTGAGGCTACGCAAGCGGTTCCCAAAGAGCTTTAGAACAAGGCATAGTTTTCCCTGCTGGCTCCTTGGGCGTGGGACCCATTGCCTACCGTATGGCCATTTTTGTGCCTGGCATGGCACCAAGTGGGAAAGGGTGGTGTCGAGGCGGAAGCTAGCAGGAAAGCCTGCAGCCCCCAGGTCTGTGGGGCTACGCAAGCGGTTCCCAAAGAGCTTTAGAACAAGGCATAGTTTTCCCTCCTGGCTGTTTGGGCGGGGGACCCATCTCCAGCCATATGTCCATTTTTGTGCTTGGCGCGGCGCCAAGTGGGAAAGTCTGGTGTCGAGGCTGAAGGCAGCAGGAAAGCCCGCAGCCCCCAGGTCTGTGGGGCTACGCAAGCGGTTCCCAAAGAGCTTTAGAACAAGGCATAGTTTTCCCTGCTGGCTCTTTGGGCGTGGCACACATCTCCAGCCATATGGCCATTTTTGTGCCTGGCGCGGCACCAAGTGGGAAAGGATGGCTTTGAGGCTGAAGGCAGCAGGAAAGCCTGCAGCCCCCAGGTCTGTGGGGCTACGCAAGCGGTTCCCAAAGAGCCTTAGAACAAGGCACAATTTTCCCTGCTGGCTGTTTGGGCGGGGGACCCATCTCCAGCCGTATGGCCATTTTTCTGCCTAGCGCGACGCCAAGTGGGAAAGGGTGGTGTCGAGGCTGAAGCTAGCAGGAAAGCCCGCAGCCCCCAGGTCTGTGGGGCTACACAAGTGGTTCCCAAAGAGCTTTAGAACAAGGCATAGTTTTCCCTGCTGGCTCCTTGGGCAGGGTACCAGCCTCCAGCCGTATGGCCATTTTTGTGCCTGGCATGGCACCAAGTGGGAAAGGGTGGTGTCGAGGCTGAAGGCAGCAGGAAAGCCCTCAGCCCCCAGGTCTGTGGGGCTACGCAAGCGGTTCCCAAAGAGCTTCAGACTAAGGCATAGTTTTCCCTGCTGGCTCCTTGGGCAGTGTACCAACCTCCAGGCATATGCCATTTTTGTGCCTGGCGCGGCGCCCAGAGGGAAAGGGTGGTTTTGAGGCTGAGGCAGCACGCAAGACCACAGCCTCCAGCTCTGTGGGGCTACGCAAGCGGTTCCCAAAGAGCTTTGGAACAAGGCATAGTTTTCCCTGCTGGCTCCTTGGGCGGGAGACCCATCTCCAGCCGTATGGCCATTTTTGTGCCTGACGTGGTGCCCAGTTGGAAAGCGTGGTGTCGAGGCTGAAGGCAGCAGGAAAGCCCGCAGCCCCCAGGTCTGTGGGGCTAGGCAAGCGGTTCCCAAAGAGCTTTAGAACAAGGCATAGTTTTCCCTGCTGGCTCCTTGGGCGGGGGACCCATCTCCAGCCGTATGGCCATTTTTGTGCATGGCGCGGCGCCAAGTGGGAAAGGGTGGTGTCGAGGCTGAAGGCAGCAGGAAAGCCCGCAGCCCCCAGGTCTGTGGGGCTACGCAAGCGGTTCCCAAAGAGCTTTAGAACAAGGCATAGTTTTCCCTGCTGGCTCTTTGGGCGGGAGACC
Source organism: Rissa tridactyla (assembly GCF_028500815.1). Classification (NCBI taxonomy): domain Eukaryota; kingdom Metazoa; phylum Chordata; class Aves; order Charadriiformes; family Laridae; genus Rissa; species Rissa tridactyla. The sequence continues at coordinate 72,114 of NW_026529446.1, read as the reverse complement.
CATTGCCGGGGTATGTCCATTTTTGTGCCTGGCGCGGCGCCAAGTGGGAAAGGGTGGTGTCAAGGCTGAAGGCAGCAGGAAAGTCCGCAGCCCCCAGGTCTGTGGGGCTACGCAAGCGGTTCCCAAAGACCTTTAGAACAAGGCATAGTTTTCCCTGCTGGCTCTTTGTGCATGGGGCCCATCTCCAGCCGTATGGCCATTATTGTGCCTGGCGCGGCGCCAAGTGGGAAAGGGTGGTGTCGAGGCTGAAGGTAGCAGCAAAGCCCGCAGCGCCCAGGTCTGTGGGGCTACGCAAGTGGTTCCCAAAGATATTTAGAACAAGGCATAATTTTCCCTGCTGGCTCCTTGGGCGGGGGACCCATCTCCAGCCGTATGGCCTTTTTTGTGCCTGGCGTGGCACCAAGTGGGAAAGGGTGGTGTCGAGGCTGAAGGCAGCAGTAAAGCCCGCAGCCCCCAGGTCTGTGGGGCTACGCAAGCGGTTCCCAAAGAGCTTTAGAACAAGGCATAGTTTTCCCTGCTGGCTCTTTGGGCGTGGCACACATCTCCAGCCATATGGCCATTTTTGTGCCTGGCGCGGCACCAAGTGGGAAAGGGTGGCTTTGAGGCTGAAGGCAGCAGGAAAGCCTGCAGCCCCCAGGTCTGTGGGGCTACGCAAGCGGTTCCCAAAGAGCCTTAGAACAAGGCACAATTTTCCCTGCTGGCTGTTTGGGCGGGGGATCCATCTCCATCCATATGTCCATTTTTGTGCTTGGCGCGACGTCAAGTGGGAAAGGCTGGTGTCGAGGCTGAAGGCAGCAGGAAGGCCCGCAGCCCCCAGGTCTGTGCGGCTACTCAAGCGGTTCCCAAAGAGCTTTAGAACAAGGCATAGTTTTCCCTGCTGGCTCTTTGGGCGGGAGACCCATCTCCAGCCATAGGCCATTTTTGTGTCTGTCCCGGCGCCCAGAGGGAAAGGGTGGTTTTGAGGGTGAAAGCAGCAGGAAAGCCTGCAGCCCCCAGGTCTGTGGGACAATTCAAGCGGTTCCCAAAGAGCTTTAGAACAAGGCAGTGTTTTTCCTGCTGGCTCTTTGGGCGGGGGACCCATCTCCAGCCGTATGTCCATTTTTGTGCCTGGCGCAGTGCCCAGTGGGAAAGCGTGGTGTCGAGGCTGAAGCTAGCAGGAAAGCCTGCAGCCCCCAGGTCTGTGGGGCTACGCAAGCGGTTCCCAAAGACCTTAAGAACAAGGCATAGTTTTCCCTGCTGGCTCCTTGGGCGGGGGACCCATCTCCAACCGTATGGCCATTTTTGTGCATGGCGCGGCGCCAAGTGGGAAAGCGTGGTGTCGAGGCTGAAGGCAGCAGGAAAGCCTGCAGCCCCCAGGTCTGTGGGGCTACGCAAGCGGTTCCCAAAGAGCTTTAGAACAAGGCATAGTTTTCCCTGCTGGCTCCTTGGGCGGGGGACCCATTGCCTGCCATATGGCCATTTTTGTGCATGGCGCGGCGCCAAGTGGGAAAGGGTGGCTTAGAGGCTGAAGTCAGCAGCAAAGCCCGCAGCCCCCAGGTCTGTGAGGCTACGCAAGCGGTTCCCAAAGAGCTTTAGAACAAGGCATAGTTTTCCCTGCTGGCTCTTTGGGCGGGGGACCCATTGCCTGCCGTATGGCCATTTTTGTGCCTGGCGTGGCACCAAGTGGGAAAGGGTGGTGTCGAGGCTGAAGCTAGCAGGAAAGCCCGCAACCCCCAGGTCTGTGGGGCTACGCAAGCGGTTCCCAAAGAGCTTTAGAACAAGGCATAGTTTTCCCTGCTGGCTCTTTGCGCGTGGCACACATCTCCAGCCATATGGCCATTTTTGTGCCTGGCGCGGCACCAAGTGGGAAAGGGTGGTGTCGAGGCTGAAGGCAGCAGGAAAGTCTGCAGCCCCCAGGCCTGTTGGGCTACGCAAGCGGTTCCCAAAGAGCCTTAGAACAAGGCATAATTTTCCCTGCTGGCTCTTTGGGCGGGAGACCCATCTCCAGCTGTATGGCCATTTTTGTGCCTGGCGCGGTGCCCAGGGGGAAAGCGTGGTGTCGAGGCTGAAGGCAGCAGGAAAGCCTGCAGCCCCCAGGTCTGTGGGGCTACGCAAGCGGTTCCCAAAGAGCTTTAGAACAAGGCATAGTTTTCCCTGCTGGCTCTTTCGCCGTGGCACCCATCTCCAGCCGTATGGCCATTATTGTGCCTGGCGCGGCGCCAAGTGGGAAAGGGTGTTGTCGAGTCTGAAGGCAGCAGCAAAGCCCGCAGCCCCCAGGTCTGTGGGGCTACGCAAGCGGTTCCTAAAGAGCCTTAGAACAAGGCATAGTTTTCCCTGCTGGCTCCTTGGGCGTGGGACCCATTGCCTGCCGTATGGCCATTTTTGTGCCTGGCATGGCACCAAGTGGGAAAGGGTGGTGTCGAGGCGGAAGCTAGCAGGAAAGCCTGCAGCCCCCAGGTCTGTGGGGCTACGCAAGCGGTTCCCAAAGAGCTTTAGAACAAGGCATAGTTTTCCCTCCTGGCTGTTTGGGCGGGGGACCCATCTCCAGCCATATGTCCATTTTTGTGCTTGGCGCGGCGCCAAGTGGGAAAGTCTGGTGTCGAGGCTGAAGGCAGCAGGAAAGCCCGCAGCCCCCAGGTCTGTGGGGCTACGCAAGCGGTTCCCAAAGAGCTTTAGAACAAGGCATAGTTTTCCCTGCTGGCTCTTTGGGCGTGGCACACATCTCCAGCCATATGGCCATTTTTGTGCCTGGCGCGGCACCAAGTGGGAAAGGGTGGCTTTGAGGCTGAAGGCAGCAGGAAAGCCTGCAGCCCCCAGGTCTGTGGGGCTACGCAAGCGGTTCCCAAAGAGCCTTAGAACAAGGCACAATTTTCCCTGCTGGCTGTTTGGGCGGGGGATCCATCTCCATCCATATGTCCATTTTTGTGCTTGGCGCGACGCCAATTGGGAAAGGCTGGTGTCGAGGCTGAAGGCAGCAGGAAAGCCCGCAGCCCCCAGGTCTGTGCGGCTACGCAAGCGGTTCCCAAAGAGATTTAGAACAAGGCATAGTTTTCCCTGCTGGCTCTTTGGGCGGGAGACCCATCTCCAGCCGTATGGCCATTATTGTGCCTGGCGCGGTGCCCATTGGGAAAGGGTGCTCTCGACGCTGAAGTCAGCAGGAAGGCCCGCAGCCCCCAGGTCTGTGGGGCTACGCAAGCGGTTCCCAAAGAGCTTTAGAACAAGGCACAGTTTTCCCTGCTGGCTGTTTGGGCGGGGGATCCATCTCCATCCATATGTCCATTTTTGTGCATGGAGCGGCGCCAAGTGGGAAAGGCTGGTGTCGAGGCTGAAGGCAGCAGGAAAGCCCGCAACCCCCAGGTCTGTGGGGCTACGCAAGCGGTTCCCAAAGAGCTTTAGAACAAGGCATAGTTTTCCCTGCTGGCTCTTTGGGCGGGAGACCCATGTCCAGCCATAGGCCATTTTTCTGCCTAGCGCGGCGCCAAGTGGGAAAGGGTGGTGTCGAGGCTGAAGCTAGCAGGAAAGCCGGCAGCCCCCAAGTCTGTGGGGCTACACGAGCAGTTCCCAAAGAGCTTTAGAACAAGGCATAGTTTTCCCTGCTGGCTCCTTGGGCAGGGTACCAGCCTTCAGCCGTATGGCCATTTTTCTGCCTGGCGCGGCACCAAGTGGGAAACGGTGTTGTCGAGGCTGAAGGCAGCAGCAAAGCCCGCAGCCCCCAGGTCTGTGGGGCTACGCAAGCGGTTCCCAAAGAGCTTTAGAACAAGGCATAGTTTTCCCTGCTGGCTCTTTGGGCATGGGACCCATCTCTAGCCATAGGCCATTTTTGTGTCTGTCCCGGCGCCCAGAGGGAAAGGGTGGTTTTGAGGCTGAAGGCAGCAGGAAAGCCTGCAGCCCCCAGGTCTGTGGGACAATTCAAGCGGTTCCCAAAGAGCTTTAGAACAAGGCATAGTTTTCCCTGCTGGCTGTTTGGGCGGGGGACCCATCTCCAGCCGTATGGCCATTTTTGTGCCTGGCGCGGCGCCAAGTGGGAAAGGCTGGTGTCGAGGCTGAAGGCAGCAGGAAAGCCCGCAGCCCCCAGGTCTGTGGGACAACGCAAGCGGTTCCCAAAGAGCTTTAGAACAAGGCATAGTTTTCCCTGCTGGCTCTTTGGGCGGGAGACCCATCTCCAGCCATAGGCCATTTTTGTGTCTGTCCCGGCGCCCAGAGGGAAAGGGTTGTTTTGAGGCTGAAGGCAGCAGGAAAGTCCGCAGACCCAGGTCTGTGGGGCTACGCAAGCAGTTCCCAAAGAGCTTTAGAACAAGGCACAGTTTTCCCTGCTGGTTGTTTGGGCGGGGGACCCATCTCCAGCCGTATGGCCATTTTTGTGCCTGGCGCGGCGCCAAGTGGGAAAGGGTGGCTTAGAGGCTGAAGTCAGCAGCAAAGCCCGCAGCCCCCAGGTCTGTGAGGCTACGCAAGCGGTTCCCAAAGAGCTTTAGAACAAGGCATAGTTTTCCCTGCTGTCTCTTTGGGCGGGGGACCCATTGCCTGCCGTATGGCCATTTTTCTGCCTAGCGCGACGCCAAGTGGGAAAGGGTGGTGTCGAGGCTGAAGGCAGCAGGAAAGCCCGCAGCCCCCAGGTCTGTGGGGCTACGCAAGCAGTTCCCAAAGAGCTTTAGAACAAGGCATAGTTTTCCCTGCTGGCTCCTTGGGCAGGGTACCAACCTCCAGCCGTATGGCCATTTTTGTGCCTGGCGCGGCGCCAAGTGGGAAAGGGTGGTGTCGAGGCTGAAGGCAGCAGGAAAGCCCTCAGCCCCCAGGTCTGTGGGGCTACGCAAGCGGTTCCCAAAGAGCTTCAGACTAAGGCATAGTTTTCCCTGCTGGCTCCTTGGGCAGGGTACCAACCTCCAGGCATATGCCATTTTTGTGCCTGGCGCGGCGCCCAGAGGGAAAGGGTGGTTTTGAGGCTGAGGCAGCACGCAAGACCACAGCCTCCAGCTCTGTGGGGCTACGCAAGCGGTTCCCAAAGAGCTTTGGAACAAGGCATAGTTTTCCCTGCTGGCTCCTTGGGCGGGAGACCCATCTCCAGCTGTATGGCCATTATTGTGCCTGGCGTGGTGCCCAGTGGGAAAGCGTGGTGTCGAGGCTGAAGGCAGCAGGACAGCCCGCAGCCCCCAGGTCTGTGGGGCTACGCAAGCGGTTCCCAAAGAGCTTTAGAACAAGGCATAGTTTTCCCTGCTGGCTCCGTGGGCGGGGGACCCATCTCCAGCTGTATGGCCATTTTTGTGCCTGGCGCGGCGCCAAGTGGGAAAGGGTGGTGTCGAGGCTGAAGGCAGCAGGAAAGCCCGCAGCCCCCAGGTCTGTGGGGCTACGCAAGCGGTTCCCAAAGAGGTTTAGAACAAGGCATAGTTTTCCCTGCTGGCTCTTTGGGCGGGAGACTCATTGCCGCGGTATGGCCATTTTTGTGCCTGGCGTGGCGCCAAGTGGGAAAGGGTGGTGTCGAGGCTGAAGGCAGCAGGAAAGTCCGCAGCCCCCAGGTCTGTGGGGCTACGCAAGCGGTTCCCAAAGACCTTTAGAACAAGGCATAATTTTCCCTGCTGGCTCCTTGGGCGGGGGACCCATCTCCAGCCATAGGCCTTTTTTGTGCCTGGCACGGCGCCAAGTGGGAAAGGGTGGTTTTGAGGCTGAAGGCAGCAGGAAAGCCTGCAGCCCCCAGGTCTGTGGGGCTACGCAAGCGGTTCCCAAAGAGCCTTAGAACAAGGCACAATTTTCCCTGCTGGCTGTTTGGGCGGGGGATCCATCTCCATCCATATGTCCATTTTTGTGCTTGGCGCGACGTCAAGTGGGAAAGGGTGGTGTCGAGGCTGAAGGCAGCAGGAAGGCCCGCAGCCCCCAGGTCTGTGCGGCTACTCAAGCGGTTCCCAAAGAGCTTTAGAACAAGGCATAGTTTTCCCTGCTGGCTCTTTGGGCGGGAGACCCATCTCCAGCCGTATGGCCATTATTGTGCCTGGCGCGGTGCCCAGTGGGAAAGGGTGGTGTCGACGCTGAAGTCAGCAGGAAGGCCCGCAGCTCCCAGGTCTGTGCGGCTACGCAAGCGGTTCCCAAAGAGCTTTAGAACAAGGCATAGTTTTCCCTGCTGGCTCTTTGGGCGGGAGACCCATCTCCAGCCATAGGCCATTTTTGTGTCTGTCCCGGCGCCCAGAGGGAAAGGGTTGTTTTGAGGCTGAAGGCAGCAGGAAAGCCCGCAGCCCCCAGGTCTGTGGGGCTACGCAAGCGGTTCCCAAAGAGCTTTAGAACAAGGCATAGTTTTCCCTGCTGGCTCTTTGGGCGGGAGACCCATGTCCAGCCATAGGCCATTTTTGTGTCTGTCCCGGCGCCCAGAGGGAAAGGGTGGTTTTGAGGCTGAAGGCAGCAGGAAAGCCTGCAGCCCCCAGGTCTGTGGGACAATTCAAGCTGTTCCCAAAGAGCTTTAGAACAAGGCATAGTTTTCCCTGCTGGCTCTTTGGGCGGGGGACCCATCTCCAGCCGTATGGCCATTTTTGTGCCTGGCGCGGCGCCAAGTGGGAAAGGGTGGCTTTGAGGCTGAAGGCAGCAGGAAAGCCCGCAGCCCCCAGGTCTGTGGGACAATTCAAGCGGTTCCCAAAGAGCTTTAGAACAAGGCATAGTTTTCCCTGCTGGCTCTTTGGACGAGGGACCCATTTCCATCCGTATGGCCATTTTTGTGCCTGGCGCGGCGCCAAGTGGGAAAGGGTGGTGTCGAGGCTGAAGGCAGCAGGAAAGCCCGCAGCCCCCAGGTCTGTGGGGCTACGCAAGCGGTTCCCAAAGAGCTTTAGAACAAGGCATAGTTTTCCCTGCTGGCTGTTTGGGCGGGGGACCCATCTCCAGCCGTATGGCCATTTTTGTGCCTGGCGCGGCGCCAAGTGGGAAAGGGTGGTGTCGAGGCTGAAGGCAGCAGGAAAGCCCGCAGCCCCCAGGTCTGTGGGGCTACGCAAGCGGTTCCCAAAGAGCTTTAGAACAAGGCATAGTTTTCCCTGCTGGCTCTTTGGGCGGGAGACCCATCTCCAGCCATAGGCCATTTTTGTGTCTGTCCCGGCGCCCAGAGGGAAAGGGTTGTTTTGAGGCTGAAGGCAGCAGGAAAGCCCGCAGCCCCCAGGTCTGTGGGGCTACGCAAGCGGTTCCCAAAGAGCTTTAGAACAAGGCATAGTTTTCCCTGCTGGCTCCTTGGGCAGGGTACCAACCTCCAGCCGTATGGCCATTTTTGTGCCTGGCGCGGCGCCAAGTGGGAAAGGGTGGTGTCGAGGCTGAAGGCAGCAGGAAAGCCCGCAGCCCCCAGGTCTGTGGGGCTACACAAGTGGTTCCCAAAGAGCTTTAGAACAAGGCATAGTTTTCCCTGCTGGCTCCTTGGGCAGGGTACCAACCTCCAGCCGTATGGCCATTTTTGTGCCTGGCGCGGCGCCAAGTGGGAAAGGGTGGTGTCGAGGCTGAAGGCAGCAGGAAAGCCCTCAGCCCCCAGGTCTGTGGGGCTACGCAAGCGGTTCCCAAAGAGCTTCAGACTAAGGCATAGTTTTCCCTGCTGGCTCCTTGGGCAGGGTACCAACCTCCAGCCATATGCCATTTTTGTGCCTGGCGCGGCGCCCAGAGGGAAAGGGTGGTTTTGAGGCTGAGGCAGCACGCAAGACCACAGCCTCCAGCTCTGTGGGGCTACGCAAGCGGTTCCCAAAGAGCTTTGGAACAAGGCATAGTTTTCCCTGCTGGCTCCTTGGGCGGGAGACCCATCTCCAGCCGTATGGCCATTTTTGTGCATGGCGCGGCGCCAAGTGGGAAAGGGTGGTGTCGAGGCTGAAGGCAGCAGGAAAGCCCGCAGCCCCCAGGTCTGTGGGGCTACGCAAGCGGTTCCCAAAGAGGTTTAGAACAAGGCATAGTTTTCCCTGCTGGCTCTTTGCGCGTGGCACACATCTCCAGCCATATGGCCATTTTTGTGCCTGGCGCGGCACCAAGTGGGAAAGGGTGGTGTCGAGGCTGAAGGCAGCAGGAAGGCCGGCAGCCCCCAGGTCTGTGCGGCTACTCAAGCGGTTCCCAAAGAGCTTTAGAACAAGGCATAGTTTTCCCTGCTGGCTCCTTGGTCGGGGAACCCATTGCCTGCCATATGGCCATTTTTGTGCCTGGCGTGGCACCAAGTGGGAAAGGGTGGTTTTAAGGCTGAAGCTAGCAGGAAAGCCTGCAGCCCACAGGTCTGTGGGGCTACGCAAGCGGTTCCCAAAGAGCTTTAGAACAAGGCACAGTTTTCCCTCCTGGCTGTTTGGGCGGGGGATCCATCTCCATCCGTATGTTCATTTTTGTGCTTGGCGCGGCGCCAAGTGGGAAAGGCTGGTGTCGAGGCTGAAGGCAGCAGGAAAGCCCGCAGCCCCCAGGTCTGTGGGGCTACGCAAGCGGTTCCCAAAGACCTTTAGAACAAGGCATAGTTTTCCCTGCTGACTCTTTGCGCGTGGCACACATCTCCAGCCATATGGCCATTTTTGGGCCTGGCGCGTCACCAAGTGGGAAAGGTGGTGTCGAGGCTGAAGGCAGCAGGAAAGCCTGCAGCCCCCAGGTCTGTGGGGCTACGCAAGCGGTTCCCAAAGAGTTTTAGAACAAGGCATAGTTTTCCCTGCTGGCTCCTTGGGCGGGGGACCCATTGCCTGCCGTATGGCCATTTTTGTGCCTGGTGTGGCACCAAGTGGGAAAGGGTGGTGTCGAGGCTGAAGGCAGCAGGAAAGCCTGCAGCCCCCAGGTCTGTGGGGCTACGCAAGCGGTTCCCAAAGAGCTTTAGAACAAGGCATAGTTTTCCCTGCTGGCTCCTTGGGAGGGGGACCCATCTCCAACCGTATGGCCATTTTTGTGCATGGAGCGGCGCCAAGTGGGAAAGGGTGGCTTTGAGGCTGAAGTCAGCAGCAAAGCCCGCAGCCCCCAGGTCTGTGAGGCTACGCAAGCGGTTCCCAAAGAGCTTTAGAACAAGGCATAGTTTTCCCTGCTGGCTCCTTGGGCGGTGGACCCATTGCCTGCCGTATGGCCATTTTTGTGCCTGGTGTGGCACCAAGTGGGAAAGGGTGGTGTCGAGGCTGAAGGCAGCAGGAAAGCCTGCAGCCCCCAGGTCTGTGGGGCTACGCAAGCGGTTCCCAAAGAGCTTTAGAACAAGGCATAGTTTTCCCTGCTGGCTCCTTGGGAGGGGGACCCATCTCCAACCGTATGGCCATTTTTGTGCATGGAGCGGCGCCAAGTGGGAAAGGGTGGTGTCGAGGCTGAAGCTAGCAGGAAAGCCTGCAGCCCCCAGGTCTGTGGGGCTGCGCAAGCGGTTCCCAAAGAGCTTTAGAACAAGGCACAGTTTTCCCTGCTGGCTCCTTGGGCGGGGGACCCATCTCCGTCCATATGTCCATTTTTGTGCTTGGCGCGGCGCCAAGTGGGAAAGGCTGGTGTCGAGGCTGAAGGCAGCAGGAAAGCCCGCAGCCCCCAGGTCTGTGGGGCTACGCAAGCGGTTCCCAAAGAATTTTAGAACAAGGCATAGTTTTCCCTGATGGCTCTTTGGGCGTGGCACACATCTCCAGCCATATGGCCATTTTTGGGCCTGGCGCGGCACCAAGTGGGAAAGGGTGGCTTTGAGGCTGAAGGCAGCAGGAAAGCCTGCAGCCCCCAGGTCTGTGGGGCTACGCAAGCAGTACCCAAAGACCTTTAGAACAAGGCATAGTTTTCCCTGCTGGCTCCTTGGGCGGGGGACCCATTGCCTGCCGAATGGCCATTTTTGTGCATGGCGTGGCACCAAGTGGGAAAGGGTGGTGTCGAGGCTGAAGCTAGCAGGAAAGCCTGCAGCCCCCAGGTCTGTGGGGCTACGCAAGCGGTTCCCAAAGAGCTTTAGAACAAGGCATAGTTTTCCCTGCTGGCTGTTTGGGCGGGGGATCCATCTCCATCCATATGTCCATTTTTGTGATTGGCGCGACGCCAAGTGGAAAAGGCTGGTGTCGAGGCTGAAGGCAGCAGGAAAGCCCGCAGCCCCCAGGTCTGTGCGGCTACGCAAGCGGTTCCCAAAGAGCTTTAGAACAAGGCATAGTTTTCCCTGCTGGCTCTTTGGGCGGGAGACCCATGTCCAGCCATAGGCCATTTTTGTGCCTAGCGCGGTGCCCAGTGGGAAAGCGTGGTGTCGAGGCTGAAGTCAGCAGGAAGGCCCGCAGCTCCCAGGTCTGTGCGGCTAAGCAAGCGGTTCCCAAAGAGCTTTAGAACAAGGCATAGTTTTCCCTGCTGGCTCTTTGGGCCGGAGACCCATCTCCAGCCATAGGCCATTTTTGTGTCTGTCCCGGCGCCCAGAGGGAAAGGGTGGTTTTGAGGGTGAAAGCAGCAGGAAAGCCTGCAGCCCCCAGGTCTGGGGGCCAATTCAAGCGGTTCCCAAAGAGCTTTAGAACAAGGCATAGTTTTCCCTGCTGGCTCCTTGGGCGGGGGACCCATCTCCAGCCGTATGGCCATTTTTTGCCTGGCGCAGTGCCCAGTGGGAAAGCGTGGTGTCGAGGCTGAAGGCAGCAGGAAAGCCTGCAGCCCCCAGGTCTGTGGGGCTACGCAAGCGGTTCCCAAAGACCTTTAGAACAAGGCATAGTTTTCCCTGCTGGCTCCTTGGGCGGGGGACCCATCTCCAGCCGTATGGCCATTTTTGTGCATGGCGCGGCGCCAAGTGGGAAAGGGTGGTGTCGAGGCTGAAGGCAGCAGTAAAGCCTGCAGCCTCCAGGTCTGTGGGGCTACGCAAGCGGTTCCCAAAGAGCTTTAGAACAAGGCATAGGTTTCCCTGCTGGCTCCTTGGGCGGGGGACCCATCTCCAGCCGTATGGCCATTTTTGTGCATGGCGCGGCGCCAAGTGGGAAAGGGTGGCTTTGATGCTGAAGGCAGCAGCAAAGCCCGCAGCCCCCAGGTCTGTGGGGCTACGCAAGCGGTTCCCAAAGAGCTTTAGAACAAGGCATAGTTTTCCCTGCTGGCTCTTTGGGCGTGGCACACATCTCCAGCCGTATGGCCATTTTTGTGCCTGGCGCGGCACCAAGTGGGAAAGGGTGGCTTTGATGCTGAAGGCAGGAGGAAAGCCTGCAGCCCCCAGGTCTGTGGGGCTACGCAAGCGGTTCCCAAAGAGCTTTAGAACAAGGCATAGTTTTCCCTGCTGGCTCCTTGGGCGTGGGACCCATCTCCAGCCATATGTCCATTTTTGTGCTTGGCGCGACGCCAAGTGGGAAAGGGTGGTGTCGAGGCTGAAGGCAGCAGCAAAGCCCGCAGCCCCCAGGTCTGTGGGGCTACGCAAGCGGTTCCCAAAGAGCTTTAGAACAAGGCATAGTTTTCCCTGCTGGCTCTTTGGGCGGGAGACCCCACTCCAGCCATAGGCCATTTTTGTGCCTGGCGCGGTGCCCAGTGGGAAAGCGTGGTGTCGAGGCTGAAGTCAGCAGGAAGGCCCGCAGCTCCCAGGTCTGTGCGGCTACGCAAGCGGTTCCCAAAGAGCTTTAGAACAAGGCATAGTTTTCCCTGCTGGCTCTTTGGGCCGGAGACCCATCTCCAGCCATACGCCATTTTTGTGTCTGTCCCGGCGCCCAGAGGGAAAGGGTGGTTTTGAGGGTGAAAGCAGCAGGAAAGCCTGCATCCCCCAGGTCTGTGGGACAATTCAAGCGGTTCCCAAAGAGCTTTAGAACAAGGCAGCGTTTTTCCTGTTGGCTCTTTGGGCGGGGGACCCATCTCCAGCCGTATGTCCATTTTTGTGCCTGGCGCAGTGCCCAGTGGGAAAGCGTGGTGTCGAGGCTGAAGCTAGCAGGAAAGCCTGCAGCCCCCAGGTCTGTGGGGCTACGCAAGCGGTTCCCAAAGACCTTAAGAACAAGGCATAGCTTTCCCTGCTGGCTCCTTGGGCGGGGGACCCATCTCCAACCGTATGGCCATTTATGTGCATGGCGTGGCGCCAAGTGGGAAAGCGTGGTGTCGAGGCTGAAGGCAGCAGGAAAGCCTGCAGCCCCCAGGTCTGTGGGGCTACGCAAGCGGTTCCCAAAGAGCTTTAGAACAAGGCATAGTTTTCCCTGCTGGCTCCTTGGGCGGGGGACCCATTGCCTGCCATATGGCCATTTTTGTGCATGGCGCGGCGCCAAGTGGGAAAGGGTGGCTTAGAGGCTGAAGTCAGCAGCAAAGCCCGCAGCCCCCAGGTCTGTGAGGCTACGCAAGCGGTTCCCAAAGAGCTTTAGAACAAGGCATAGTTTTCCCTGCTGGCTCTTTGAGCGGGGGACCCATTGCCTGCCGTATGGCCATTTTTGTGCCTGGCGTGGCACCAAGTGGGAAAGGGTGGTGTCGAGGCTGAAGCTAGCAGGAAAGCCCGCAACCCCCAGGTCTGTGGGGCTACGCAAGCGGTTCCCAAAGAGCTTTAGAACAAGGCATAGTTTTCCCTGCTGGCTCTTTGCGCGTGGCACACATCTCCAGCCATATGGCCATTTTTGTGCCTGGCGCGGCACCAAGTGGGAAAGGGTGGTGTCGAGGCTGAAGGCAGCAGGAAAGCCTGCAGCCCCCAGGCCTGTTGGGCTACGCAAGCGGTTCCCAAAGAGCTTCAGACTAAGGCATAGTTTTCCCTGCTGGCTCCTTGGGCAGGGTACCAACCTCCAGGCATATGCCATTTTTGTGCCTGGCGCGGCGCCCAGAGGGAAAGGGTGGTTTTGAGGCTGAGGCAGCACGCAAGACCACAGCCTCCAGCTCTGTGGGGCTACGCAAGCGGTTCCCAAAGAGCTTTGGAACAAGGCATAATTTTCCCTGCTGGCTCCTTGGGCGGGAGACCCATCTCCAGCCGTATGGCCATTATTGTGCCTGGCGCGGCGCCCAGTGGGAAAGCGTGGTGTCGAGGCTGAAGGCAGCAGGAAAGCCCGCAGCCCCCAGGTCTGTGGGGCTAGGCAAGCGGTTCCCAAAGAGCTTTAGAACAAGGCATAGTTTTCCCTGCTGGCTCCTTGGGCGGGGGACCCATCTCCAGCCGTATGGCCATTTTTGTGCATGGCGCGGCGCCAAGTGGGAAAGGGTGGTGTCGAGGCTGAAGGCAGCAGGAAAGCCCGCAGCCCCCAGGTCTGTGGGGCTACGCAAGCGGTTCCCAAAGAGGTTTAGAACAAGGCATAGTTTTCCCTGCTGGCTCTTTGGGCGGGAGACCCATTGCCGCGGTATGGCCATTTTTGTGCCTGGCGCGGCGCCAAGTGGGAAAGGGTGGTGTCGAGGCTGAAGGCAGCAGGAAAGTCCGCAGCCCCCAGGTCTGTGGGGCTACGCAAGCGGTTCCCAAAGACCTTTAGAACAAGGCATAGTTTTCCCTGCTGGCTCTTTGGGCATGGGGCCCATCTCCAGCCGTATGGCCATTATTGTGCCTGGCGCGGCGCCAAGTGGGAAAGGGTGGTGTCGAGGCTGAAGGTAGCAGCAAAGCCCGCAGCCCCCAGGTCTGTGGGGCTACGCAAGTGGTTCCCAAAGATATTTAGAACAAGGCATAATTTTCCCTGCTGGCTCCTTGGGCGGGGGACCCATCTCCAGCCATAGGCCTTTTTTGTGCCTGGCACGGCGCCAAGTGGGAAAGGGTGGTTTTGAGGCTGAAGGCAGCAGGAAAGCCTGCAGCCCCCAGGTCTGTGGGGCTACGCAAGCGGTTCCCAAAGAGCTTTAGAACAAGGCATAGTTTTCCCTGCTGGCTCTTTCGCCGTGGCACCCATCTCCAGCCGTATGGCCATTTATGTGCCTGGCGCGGCGACAAGTGGGAAAGGGTGTCGTCGAGGCTGAAGGCAGCAGCAAAGCCCGCAGCCCCCAGGTCTGTGGGGCTACGCAAGCGGTTCCTAAAGAGCCTTAGAACAAGGCATAGTTTTCCCTGCTGGCTCCTTGGGCGTGGGACCCATTGCCTGCCGTATGGCCATTTTTGTGCCTGGCATGGCACCAAGTGGGAAAGGGTGGTGTCGAGGCGGAAGCTAGCAGGAAAGCCTGCATCCCCCAGGTCTGTGGGGCTACGCAAGCGGTTCCCAAAGAGCTTTAGAACAAGGCATAGTTTTCCCTCCTGGCTGTTTGGGCGGGGGACCCATCTCCAGCCATATGTCCATTTTTGTGCTTGGCGCGGCGCCAAGTGGGAAAGTCTGGTGTCGAGGCTGAAGGCAGCAGGAAAGCCCGCAGCCCCCAGGTCTGTGGGGCTACGCAAGCGGTTCCCAAAGAGCTTTAGAACAAGGCATAGTTTTCCCTGCTGGCTCTTTGGGCGTGGCACACATCTCCAGCCATATGGCCATTTTTGTGCCTGGCGCGGCACCAAGTGGGAAAGGGTGGCTTTGAGGCTGAAGGCAGCAGGAAAGCCTGCAGCCCCCAGGTCTGTGGGGCTACGCAAGCGGTTCCCAAAGAGCCTTAGAACAAGGCACAATTTTCCCTGCTGGCTGTTTGGGCGGGGGATCCATCTCCATCCATATGTCCATTTTTGTGCTTGGCGCGGCGCCAAGTGGGAAAGGGTGGCTTTGAGGCTGAAGGCAGCAGGAAAGCCCGCAGCCCCCAGGTCTGTGGGGCTACGCAAGCGGTTCCCAAAGACCTTTAGAACAAGGCATAGTTTTCCCTGCTGACTCTTTGCGCGTGGCACACATCTCCAGCCATATGGCCATTTTTGGGCCTGGCGCGTCACCAAGTGGGAAAGGTGGTGTCGAGGCTGAAGGCAGCAGGAAAGCCCGCAGCCCCCAGGTCTGTGGGGCTACACAAGCGGTTCCCAAAGAGCTTTAGAACAAGGCATAGTTTTCCCTGCTGGCTCCTTGGGCAGGGTACCAACCTCCAGCCGTATGGCCATTTTTGTGCCTGGCGCGGCGCCAAGTGGGAAAGGGTGGTGTCGAGGCTGAAGGCAGCAGGAAAGCCCTCAGCCCCCAGGTCTGTGGGGCTACGCAAGCGGTTCCCAAAGAGCTTCAGACTAAGGCATAGTTTTCCCTGCTGGCTCCTTGGGCAGGGTACCAACCTCCAGGCATATGCCATTTTTGTGCCTGGCGCGGCGCCCAGAGGGAAAGGGTGGTTTTGAGGCTGAGGCAGCACGCAAGACCACAGCCTCCAGCTCTGTGGGGCTACGCAAGAGGTTCCCAAAGAGCTTTGGAACAAGGCATAGTTTTCCCTGCTGGCTCTTTGGGCGGGAGACCCATCTCCAGCCGTATGGCCATTATTGTGCCTGGCGCGGCGCCCAGTGGGAAAGCGTGGTGTCGAGGCTGAAGGCAGCAGGAAAGCCCGCAGCCCCCAGGTCTGTGGGGCTAGGCAAGCGGTTCCCAAAGAGCTTTAGAACAAGGCATAGTTTTCCCTGCTGGCTCCTTGGGCGGGGGACCCATCTCCAGCCGTATGGCCATTTTTGTGCATGGCGCGGCGCCAAGTGGGAAAGGGTGGTGTCGAGGCTGAAGGCAGCAGGAAAGCCCGCAGCCCCCAGGTCTGTGGGGCTACGCAAGCGGTTCCCAAAGAGGTTTAGAACAAGGCATAGTTTTCCCTGCTGGCTCTTTGGGCGGGAGACCCATTGCCGCGGTATGGCCATTTTTGTGCCTGGCGCGGCGCCAAGTGGGAAAGGGTGGTGTCGAGGCTGAAGGCAGCAGGAAAGTCCGCAGCCCCCAGGTCTGTGGGGCTACGCAAGCGGTTCCCAAAGACCTTTAGAACAAGGCATAGTTTTCCCTGCTGGCTCTTTGGGCATGGGGCCCATCTCCAGCCGTATGGACATTATTGTGCCTGGCGCTGCGCCAAGTGGGAAAGGGTGGTGTCGAGGCTGAAGGTAGCAGCAAAGCCCGCAGCCCCCAGGTCTGTGGGGCTACGCAAGTGGTTCCCAAAGAGCTTTAGAACAAGGCATAGTTTTCCCTGCTGGCTCTTTGGGCGTGGCACACATCTCCAGCCATATGGCCATTTTTGTGCCTGGCTCGGCACCAAGTGGGAAAGGGTGGCTTTGAGGCTGAAGGCAGCAGGAAAGCCTGCAGCCCCCAGGTCTGTGGGGCTACGCAAGCGGTTCCCAAAGAGCCTTAGAACAAGGCACAATTTTCCCTGCTGGCTGTTTGGGCGGGGGATCCATCTCCATCCATATGTCCATTTTTGTGCTTGGCGCGACGTCAAGTGGGAAAGGCTGGTGTCGAGGCTGAACGCAGCAGGAAGGCCCGCAGCCCCCAGTTCTGTGCGGCTACTCAAGCGGTTCCCAAAGAGCTTTAGAACAAGGCATAGTTTTCCCTGCTGGCTCTTTGGGCGGGAGACCCATCTCCAGCCGTATGGCCATTATTGTGCCTGGCGCGGTGCCCAGTGGGAAAGGGTGGTGTCGACGCTGAAGTCAGCAGGAAGGCCCGCAGCTCCCAGGTCTGTGCGGCTACGCAAGCGGTTCCCAAAGAGATTTAGAACAAGGCATAGTTTTCCCTGCTGACTCTTTGGGCGGGAGACCCATCTCCAGCCATAGGCCATTTTTGTGTCTGTCCCGGCGCCCAGAGGGAAAGGGTTGTTTTGAGGCTGAAGGCAGCAGGAAAGCCCGCAGCCCCCAGGTCTGTGGGGCTACGCAAGCGGTTCCCAAAGAGCTTTAGAACAAGGCACAGTTTTCCCTGCTGGCTGTTTGGGCGGGGGATCCATCTCCATCCATATGTCCATTTTTGTGCTTGGCGCGACGTCAAGTGGGAAAGGCTGGTGTCGAGGCTGAACGCAGCAGGAAGGCCCGCAGCCCCCAGGTCTGTGCGGCTACGCAAGCGGTTCCCAAAGAGGTTTAGAACAAGGCATAGTTTTCCCTGCTGGCTCTTTGGGCGGGAGACCCATGTCCAGCCATAGGCCATTTTTGTGACTAGCGCGGCGCCAAGTGGGAAAGGGTGGTGTCGAGGCTGAAGGCAGCAGGAAAGCCCGCAGCCCCCAAGTCTGTGGGGCTACACGAGCAGTTCCCAAAGAGCTTTAGAACAAGGCATAGTTTTCCCTGCTGGCTCCTTGGGCAGGGTACCAGCCTTCAGCCGTATGGCCATTTTTCTGCCTGGCGCGGCACCAAGTGGGAAAGGGTGGTGTCGAGGCTGAAGGCAGCAGGAAGGCCCGCAGCCCCCAGGTCTGTGGGGCTACGTAAGCGGTTCCCAAAGAGCTTTAGAACAAGGCATAGTTTTCCCTGCTGGCTCTTTGGGCATGGGACCCATCTCTAGCCATAGGCCATTTTTGTGTCTGTCCCGGCGCCCAGAGGGAAAGGGTGGTTTTGAGGCTGAAGGCAGCAGGAAAGCCTGCAGCCCCCAGGTCTGTGGGACAATTCAAGCGGTTCCCAAAGAGCTTTAGAACAAGGCATAGTTTTCCCTGCTGGCTCCTTGGGCGGGGGACCCATCTCCAGCCGTATGGCCATTTTTGTGCCTGGCGCGGCGACAAGTGTGAAAGGGTGGCTTTGAGGCTGAAGGCAACAGGAAAGCCTGCAGCCCCCAGGTCTGTGGGACAATTCAAGCGGTTCCCAAAGAGCTTTAGAACAAGGCATAGTTTTCCCTGCTGGCTCTTTGGGCGAGGGACCCATCTCCATCCGTATGGCCATTTTTGTGCCTGGCGCGGCGCCAAGTGGGAAAGGGTGGTGTCGAGGCTGAAGGCAGCAGGAAAGCCCGCAGCCCCCAGGTCTGTGGGGCTACGCAAGCGGTTCCCAAAGAGGTTTAGAACAAGGCATAGTTTTCCCTGCTGGCTGTTTGGGCGGGGGACCCATCTCCAGCCGTATGGCCATTTTTGTGCCTGGCGCGGCGCCAAGTGGGAAAGGGTGGTGTCGAGGCTGAAGGCAGCAGGAAAGCCCGCAGCCCCCAGGTCTGTGGGGCTACGCAAGCGGTTCCCAAAGAGCTTTAGAACAAGGCATATTTTTCCCTGCTGGCTCCTTGGGCGGGAGACCCATCTCTAGCCATAGGCCATTTTTGTGTCTGTCCCGGCGCCCAGAGGGAAAGGGTTGTTTTGAGGCTGAAGGCAGCAGGAAAGCCCGCAGCCCCCAGGTCTGTGGGGCTACGCAAGCGGTTCCCAAAGAGCTTTAGAACAAGGCACAGTTTTCCCTGCTGGTTGTTTGGGTGGGGGACCCATCTCCAGCCGTATGGCCATTTTTGTTCATGGCGCGGCGCCAAGTGGGAAAGGGTGGCTTAGAGGCTGAAGTCAGCAGCAAAGCCCGCAGCCCCCAGGTCTGTGAGGCTACGCAAGCGGTTCCCAAAGAGCTTTAGAACAAGGCATAGTTTTCTCTGCTGTCTCTTTGGGCGGGGGACCCAATGCCTGCCGTATGGCCATTTTTCTGCCTAGCGCGACGCCAAGTGGGAAAGGGTGGTGTCGAGGCTGAAGGCAGCAGGAAAGCCCGCAGCCCCCAGGTCTGTGGGGCTACACAAGTGGTTCCCAAAGAGCTTCAGACTAAGGCATAGTTTTCACTGTTGGCTCCTTGGGCAGGGTACCAACCTCCAGCCATATGCCATTTTTGTGCCTGGCGCGGCGCCCAGAGGGAAAGGGTGGTTTTGAGGCTGAGGCAGCACGCAAGACCACAGCCTCCAGCTCTGTGGGGCTACGCAAGCGGTTCCCAAAGAGCTTTGGAACAAGGCATAGTTTTCCCTGCTGGCTCCTTGGGCGGGAGACCCATCTCCAGCCGTATGGCCATTTTTGTGCATGGCGCGGCGCCAAGTGGGAAAGGGTGGTGTCGAGGCTGAAGGCAGCAGGAAAGCCCGCAGCCCCCAGGTCTGTGGGGCTACGCACGCGGTTCCCAAAGAGGTTTAGAACAAGGCATAGTTTTCCCTGCTGGCTCTTTGCGCGTGGCACACATCTCCAGCCATATGGCCATTTTTGTGCCTGGCGCGGCACCAAGTGGGAAAGGGTGGTGTCGAGGCTGAAGGCAGCAGGAAGGCCCGCAGCCCCCAGGTCTGTGCGGCTACTCAAGCGGTTCCCAAAGAGCTTTAGAACAAGGCATAGTTTTCCCTGCTGGCTCTTTGGGCGGGAGACCCATCTCCAGCCGTATGGCCATTATTGTGCCTGGCGCGGTGCCCAGTGGGAAAGGGTGGTGTCGACGCTGAAGTCAGCAGGAAGGCCCGCAGCTCCCAGGTCAGTGCGTCTACGCAAGCGGTTCCCAAAGAGCTTTAGAACAAGGCATAGTTTTCCCTGCTGGCTCTTTGGGCGGGAGACCCATCTCCAGCCATAGGCCATTTTTGTGTCTGTCCCGGCGCCCAGAGGGAAAGGGTTGTTTTGAGGCTGAAGGCAGCAGGAAAGCCCGCAGCCCCCAGGTCTGTGGGGCTACGCAAGCGGTTCCCAAAGAGCTTTAGAACAAGGCACAGTTTTCCCTGCTGGCTGTTTGGGCGGGGGATCCATCTCCATCCATATGTCCATTTTTGTGCTTGGCGCAGCGCCAAGTGGGAAAGGCTGGTGTCGAGGCTGAAGGCAGCAGGAAAGCCCGCAACCCCCAGGTCTGTGGGGCTACGCAAGCGGTTCCCAAAGAGCTTTAGAACAAGGCATAGTTTTCCCTGCTGGCTCCTTGGGCGGGGGACCAGCCTTCAGCCGTATGGCCATTTTTCTGCCTGGCGCGGCACCAAGTGGGAAACGGTGGTGTCGAGGCTGAAGGCAGCAGCAAAGCCCGCAGCCCCCAGGTCTGTGGGGCTACGCAAGCGGTTCCCAAAGAGCTTTAGAACAAGGCATAGTTTTCCCTGCTGGCTCTTTGGGCATGGGAGCCATCTCTAGCCATAGGCCATTTTTGTGCCTGGCGCGGCGCCAAGTGGGAAAGGGTGGCTTTGAGGCTGAAGGCAGCAGGAAAGCCTGCAGCCCCCAGGTCTGTGGGACAATTCAAGCGGTTCCCAAAGAGCTTTAGAACAAGGCATAGTTTTCCCTGCTGGCTCTTTGGGCGAGGGACCCATCTCCATCCGTATGGCCATTTTTGTGCCTGGCGCGGCGCCAAGTGGGAAAGGGTGGTGTCGAGGCTGAAGGCAGCAGGAAAGCCCGCAGCCCCCAGGTCTGTGGGGCTAGGCAAGCGGTTCCCAAAGAGCTTTAGAACAAGGCATAGTTTTCCCTGCTGGCTCCTTGGGCGGGGGACCCATCTCCAGCCGTATGGCCATTTTTGTGCATGGCGCGGCGCCAAGTGGGAAAGGGTGGTGTCGAGGCTGAAGGCAGCAGGAAAGCCCGCAGCCCCCAGGTCTGTGGGGCTACGCAAGCGGTTCCCAAAGAGGTTTAGAACAAGGCATAGTTTTCCCTGCTGGCTCTTTGGGCGGGAGACCCATTGCCGCGGTATGGCCATTTTTGTGCCTGGCGCGGCGCCAAGTGGGAAAGGGTGGTGTCGAGGCTGAAGGCAGCAGGAAAGTCCGCAGCCCCCAGGTCTCTGGGGCTACGCAAGCGGTTCCCAAAGAGCTTTAGAACAAGGCATAGTTTTCCCTGCTGGCTCTTTGGGCCGGAGACCCATCTCCAGCCATAGGCCATTTTTGTGTCTGTCCCGGCGCCCAGAGGGAAAGGGTGGTTTTGAGGGTGAAGGCAGCAGGAAAGCCCTCAGCCCCCAGGTCTGTGGGATAATTCAAGCGGTTCCCAAAGAGCTTTAGAACAAGGCATAATTTTCCCTGCTGGCTCTTTGGGCGGGGGACCCATCTCCAGCCGTATGTCCATTTTTGTGCCTGGCGCAGTGCCCAGTGGGAAAGCGTGGTGTCGAGGCTGAAGCTAGCAGGAAAGCCTGCAGCCCCCAGGTCTGTGTGGCTACGCAAGCGGTTCCCAAAGAGCTTTAGAACAAGGCATAGGTTTCCCTGCTGGCTCTTTGGGCGGGGGACCCATCTCCAGCCGTATGGCCATTTTTGTGCCTGGCGCGGTGCCCAGTGGGAAAGGGTGGTGTCGAGGCTGAAGGCAGCAGGAAAGCCCACAGCCCACAGGTCTGTGGGGCTACGCAGGCGGTTCCCAAAGAGCTTTAGAACAAGGCATAGTTTTCCCTGCTGGCTCCTTGGGCGGGGGACCCATTGCCTGCCGAATGGCCATTTTTGTGCCTGGCGTGGCTCCAAGTGGGAAAGGGTGTTGTCGAGGCTGAAGCTAGCAGGAAAGCCTGCAGCCCCCAGGTCTGTGGGGCTACGCAAGTGGTTCCCAAAGAGCTTTAGAACAAGGCATAGTTTTCCCTGCTGGCTCTTTGGGCGGGAGACCCATCTCCAGCCGTATGGCCATTATTGTGCCTGGCGCGGTGCCCAGTGGGAAAGGGTTTTTTTGAGGCGGAAGGCAGTAGGAAAGCCCGCAGCCTCCAGGTCTGTGGGGCTACGCAAGAGGTTCCCAAAGAGCTTTAGAACAAGGCATAGTTTTCCCTGCTGGCTGTTTGGGTGGGGGACCCATCTCCAACCGTATGGCCATTTTTGTGCCTGGCGCGGTGCCCAGTGGGAAAGCGTGGTGTCGAGGCTGAAGGCAGCAGGAAAGCCCGCAGCCCCCAGGTCTGTGGGGCTACGCAAGCGGTTCCCAAAGAGCTTTAGAACAAGGCATAGTTTTCCCTAATGGCTCCTTGGGCGGGGGACCCAACTCTAGCCGTATGGCCATTTTTGTGCATGGCGCGGCGCCAAGTGGGAAAGGGTGGCTTAGAGGCTGAAGTCAGCAGCAAAGCCCGCAGCCCCCAGGTCTGTGAGGCTACGCAAGCGGTTCCCAAAGAGCTTTAGAACAAGGCATAGTTTTCCCTGCTGGCTCTTTGGGCGGGGGACCCATTGCC
This sequence comes from Rissa tridactyla, assembly GCF_028500815.1. Taxonomy (NCBI): domain Eukaryota; kingdom Metazoa; phylum Chordata; class Aves; order Charadriiformes; family Laridae; genus Rissa; species Rissa tridactyla. Next base: position 50,546 of record NW_026529446.1, on the reverse strand, counting down.
TGCCGTATGGCCATTTTTGTGCCTGGTGTGGCACCAAGTGGGAAAGGGTGGTGTCGAGGCTGAAGCTAGCAGGAAAGCCCGCAACCCCCAGGTCTGTGGGGCTACGCAAGCGGTTCCCAAAGAGCTTTAGAACAAGGCATAGTTTTCCCTGCTGGCTCTTTGCGCGTGGCACACATCTCCAGCCATATGGCCATTTTTGTGCCTGGCGCGGCACCAAGTGGGAAAGGGTGGTGTCGAGGCTGAAGGCAGCAGGAAAGCCTGCAGCCCCCAGGCCTGTTGGGCTACACAAGCGGTTCCCAAAGAGCTTTAGAACAAGGCATAGTTTTCCCTGCTGGCTCTTTGGGCGGGAGACCCATCTCCAGCCGTATGGCCATTTTTGTGCCTGGCGCGGTGCCCAGTGGGAAAGCGTGGTGTCGAGGCTGAAGGCAGCAGGAAAGCCTGCAGCCCCCAGGTCTGAGGGGCTACGCAAGCGGTTCCCAAAGAGCTTTAGAACAAGGCATAGTTTTCCCTGCTGGCTCTTTGGGCGTGGCACACATCTCCAGCCATATGGCCATTTTTGTGCCTGGCGCGGCACCAAGTGGGAAAGGGTGGCTTTGAGGCTGAAGGCAGCAGGAAAGCCTGCAGCCCCCAGGTCTGTGGGGCTACGCAAGCGGTTCCCAAAGAGCCTTAGAACAAGGCACAATTTTCCCTGCTGGCTGTTTGGGCGGGGGATCCATCTCCATCCATATGTCCATTTTTGTGCTTGGCGCGACGCCAAGTGGGAAAGGCTGGTGTCGAGGCTGAAGGCAGCAGGAAAGCCCGCAGCCCCCAGGTCTGTGCGGCTACGCACGCGGTTCCCAAAGAGCTTTAGAACAAGCAATAGTTTTCCCTGCTGGCTCTTTGGGTGGGAGACCCATCTCCAGCCGTATGGCCATTATTGTGCCTGGCGCGGTGCCCAGTGGGAAAGGGTGGTGTCGACGCTGAAGTCAGCAGGAAGGCCCGCAGCTCCCAGGTCTGTGCGGCTACGCAAGCGGTTCCCAAAGAGCTTTAGAACAAGGCATAGTTTTCCCTGCTGGCTCTTTGGGCGGGAGACCCATCTCCAGCCATAGGCCATTTTTGTGTCTGTCCTGGCGCCCAGAGGGAAAGGGTTGTTTTGAGGCTGAAGGCAGCAGGAAAGCCCGCAGCCCCCAGGTCTGTGGGGCTACGCAAGCGGTTCCCAAAGAGGTTTAGAACAAGGCACAGTTTTCCCTGCTGGCTGTTTGGGCGGGGGATCCATCTCCATCCATATGTCCATTTTTGTGCTTGGCGCAGCGCCAAGTGGGAAAGGCTGGTGTCGAGGCTGAAGGCAGCAGGAAAGCCCGCAGCCCCCAAGTCTGTGGGGCTACACGAGCAGTTCCCAAAGAGCTTTAGAACAAGGCATAGTTTTCCCTGCTGGCTCCTTGGGCAGGGTACCAGCCTTCAGCCGTATGGCCATTTTTCTGCCTGGCGCGGCACCAAGTGGGAAACGGTGGTGTCGAGGCTGAAGGCAGCAGCAAAGCCCGCAGCCCCCAAGTCTGTGGGGCTACGCAAGCGGTTCCCAAAGAGCTTTAGAACAAGGCATAGTTTTCCCTGCTGGCTCCTTGGGCGGGGGACCCATTGCCTGCCGAATGGCCATTTTTGTGCCTGGCGTGGCACCAAGTGGGAAAGGGTGGTGTCGAGGCTGAAGCTAGCAGGAAAGCCTGCAGCCCCCAGGTCTGTGGGGCTACGCAAGCGGTTCCCAAAGAGCTTTAGAACAAGGCATAGTTTTCCCTGCTGGCTGTTTGGGCGGGGGATCCATCTCCATCCATATGTCCATTTTTGTGCTTGGCGCGACGCCAAGTGGGAAAGGCTGGTGTCGAGGCTGAAGGCAGCAGGAAAGCCCGCAGCCCCCAGGTCTGTGCGGCTACGCAAGCGGTTCCCAAAGAGCTTTAGAACAAGGCACAGTTTTCCCTGCTGGCTCTTTGGGCGGGAGACCCCTCTCCAGCCATAGGCCATTTTTGTGCCTGGCGCGGTGCCCAGTGGGAAAGCGTGGTGTTGAGGCTGAAGTCAGCAGGAAGGCCCGCAGCTCCCAGGTCTGTGCGGCTACGCAAGCGGTTCCCAAAGAGCTTTAGAACAAGGCATAGTTTTCCCTGCTGGCTCTTTGGGCCGGAGACCCATCTCCAGCCATAGGCCATTTTTGTGTCTGTCCCGGCGCCCAGAGGGAAAGGGTGGTTTTGAGGGTGAAGGCAGCAGGAAAGCCTGCAGCCCCCAGGCCTGTGGGACAATTCAAGCGGTTCCCAAAGAGCTTTAGAACAAGGCAGTGTTTTTCCTGCTGGCTCTTTGGGCGGGGGACCCATCTCCAGCCGTATGTCCATTTTTGTGCCTGGCGCAGTGCCCAGTGGGAAAGCGTGGTGTCGAGGCTGAAGCTAGCAGGAAAGCCTGCAGCCCCCAGGTCTGTGGGGCTACGCAAGCGGTTCCCAAAGAGCTTTAGAACAAGGCATAGGTTTCCCTGCTGGCTCTTTGGGCGGGGGACCCATCTCCAGCCGTATGGCCATTTTTGTGCCTGGCGCGGCGCCAAGTGGGAAAGGGTGGTGTCGAGGCTGAAGGCAGCAGGAAAGCCCGCAGCCCCCAGGTCTGTGGGGCTACGCACGCGGTTCCCAAAGAGCTTTAGAACAAGGCATAGTTTTCCCTGCTGGCTCCTTGGGCGGGGGACCCATTGCCTGCCGAATGGCCATTTTTGTGTCTGACGCGGCACCAAGTGGGAAAGGGTGTTGTCGAGGCTGAAGCTAGCAGGAAAGCCTGCAGCCCCCAGGTCTGTGGGGCTACGCAAGCGGTTCCCAAAGAGCTTTAGAACAAGGCATAGTTTTCCCTGCTGGCTCTTTGGGCGGGAGACCCATCTCCAGCCGTATGGCCATTATTGTGCCTGGCGCGGTGCCCAGTGGGAAAGGGTTTTTTTGAGACGGAAGGCAGTAGGAAAGCCCGCAGCCTCCAGGTCTGTGGGGCTACGCAAGAGGTTCCCAAAGAGCTTTAGAACAAGGCATAGTTTTCCCTGCTGGCTGTTTGGGTGGGGGACCCATCTCCAACCGTATGGCCATTTTTGTGCCTGGCGCGGTGCCCAGTGGGAAAGCGTGGTGTCGAGGCTGAAGGCAGCAGGAAAGCCTGCAGCCCCCAGGTCTGTGGGACAATTCAAGCGGTTCCCAAAGAGCTTTAGAACAAGGCATAGTTTTCCCTAATGGCTCCTTGGGCGGGGGACCCATCTCCAGCCATATGGCCATTTTTGTGCTTGGCGCGGCGCCAAGTGGGAAAGGGTGGCTTTGAGGCTGAAGTCAGCAGCAAAGCCCGCAGCCCCCAGGTCTGTGAGGCTACGCAAGCGGTTCCCAAAGAGCTTTAGAACAAGGCATACTTTTCCCTGCTGGCTCTTTGGGCGGGGGACCCATTGCCTGCCGTATGGCCATTTTTGTGCCTGGTGTGGCACCAAGTGGGAAAGGGTGGTGTCGAGGCTGAAGCTAGCAGGAAAGCCCGCAACCCCCAGGTCTGTGCGGCTACGCAAGCGGTTCCCAAAGAGCTTTAGAACAAGGCATAGTTTTCCCTGCTGGCTCTTTGCGCGTGGCACACATCTCCAGCCATATGGCCATTTTTGTGCCTGGCGCGGCACCAAGTGGGAAAGGGTGGTGTCGAGGCTGAAGGCAGCAGGAAAGCCTGCAGCCAACAGGCCTGTTGGGCTACACAAGCGGTTCCCAAAGAGCCTTAGAACAAGGCATAATTTTCCCTGCTGGCTCTTTGGGCGGGAGACCCATCTCCAGCCGTATGGCCATTTTTGTGCCTGGCGCGGTGCCCAGTGGGAAAGCGTGGTGTCGAGGCTGAAGGCAGCAGGAAAGCCTGCAGCCCGCAGGTCTGTGGGGCTACGCAAGCGGTTCCCAAAGAGCTTTAGAACAAGGCATAGTTTTCCCTGCTGGCTCTTTCGCCGTGGCACCCATCTCCAGCCGTATGGCCATTTATGTGCCTGGCACGGCGACAAGTGGGAAAGGGTGTTGTCGAGTCTGAAGGCAGCAGCAAAGCCCGCAGCCCCCAGGTCTGTGGGGCTACGCAAGCGGTTCCTAAAGAGCCTTAGAACAAGGCATAGTTTTCCCTCCTGGCTGTTTGGGCGGGGGACCCATCTCCAGCCATATGGCCATTTTTGTGCCTGGCGCGGGACCAAGTGGGAAAGGGTGGCTTTGAGGCTGAAGGCAGCAGGAAAGCCCGCAGCCCCCAGGTCTGTGGGGCTACGCAAGCGGTTCCCAAAGAGCCTTAGAACAAGGCACAATTTTCCCTGCTGGCTGTTTGGGCGGGGGATCCATCTCCATCCATATGTCCATTTTTGTGCTTGGCGCGACGCCAAGTGGGAAAGGCTGGTGTCGAGGCTGAAGGCAGCAGGAAAGCCCGCAGCCCCCAGGTCTGTGCGGCTACGCAAGCGGTTCCCAAAGAGCTTTAGAACAAGGCATAGTTTTCCCTGCTGGCTCTTTGGGCGGGTGACCCATCTCCAGCCATAGGCCATTTTTGTGTCTGTCCCGGCGCCCAGAGGGAAAGGGTTGTTTTGAGGCTGAAGGCAGCAGGAAAGCCCGCAGCCCCCAGGTCTGTGGGGCTACGCAAGCGGTTCCCAAAGAGCTTTAGAACAAGGCATAGTTTTCCCTGATGGCTCCTTGGGCGGTGGACCCATCTCCAGCCGTATGGCCATTTTTCTGCCTAGCGCGGCGCCAACTGGGAAAGGGTGGTGTCGAGGCTGAAGGCAGCAGGAAAGCCCGCAGCCCCCAAGTCTGTGGGGCTACACGAGCAGTTCCCAAAGAGCTTTAGAACAAGGCATAGTTTTCCCTGCTGGCTCCTTGGGCAGGGTACCAGCCTTCAGCCGTATGGCCATTTTTCTGCCTGGCGCGGCACCAAGTGGGAAACGGTGGTGTCGAGGCTGAAGGCAGCAGCAAAGCCCGCAGACCCCAAGTCTGTGGGGCTACGCAAGCGGTTCCCAAAGAGCTTTAGAACAAGGCATAGTTTTCCCTGCTGGCTCCTTGGGCAGGGTAACAATCTCCAGCCGTATGGCCATTTTTGTGCCTGGCGCGGCGCCAAGTGGGAAAGGGTGGTTTTGAGGCTGAAGGCAGCAGCAAAGCCCGCAGCCCCCAGGTCTGTGGGGCTACGCAAGCGGTTCCTAAAGAGCTTTAGAACAAGGCATAGTTTTCCCTGCTGGCTCTTTGGGCATGGGACCCATCTCTAGCCATAGGCCATTTTTGTGTCTGTCCCGGCACCCAGAGGGAAAGGGTGGTTTTGAGGCTGAAGGCAGCAGGAAAGCCTGCAGCCCCCAGGTCTGTGCGACAACGCAAGCGGTTCCCAAAGACCTTTAGAACAAGGCAGAGTTTTCCCTGCTGGCTCTTTGGGCGTGGGACCCATCTCCAGCCATATGGCCATTTTTGTGCCTGGCGCGGCGCCAAGTGGGAAAGGGTGGCTTTGAGGCTGAAGGCAGCAGGAAAGCCTGCAGCCCCCAGGTCTGTGGGGCTACGCAAGCGGTTCCCAAAGAGCTTTAGAACAAGGCCTACTTTTCCTTGCTGGCTCTTTGGGCATGGGACCCATCTCCAGCCATAGGCCATTTTTGTGCCTGGCGCGGCGCCAAGTGGGAAAGGGTGGCTTTGAGGCTGAAGGCAGCAGGAAAGCCTGCAGCTCCCAGGTCTGTGGGGCTAAGCAAGCGGTTCCCAAAGAGCTTTAGAACAAGGCATAGTTTTCCCTGCTGGCTCCTTGGGCGGGGGACCCATCTCCAGCCATAGGCCATTTTTGAGCCTGGCGCAGCGCCAAGTGGGAAAGGGTGGTGTCGAGGCTGAAGGCAGCAGGAAAGCCCGCAGCCCCCAGGTCTGTGGGGCTACGCAAGCGGTTCCCAAAGAGCTTTAGAACAAGGCATAGTTTTCCCTGCTGGCTCTTTGGGCGGGTGACCCATCTCCAGCCATATGGCCATTTTTGTGCCTGGCGCGGCGCCAAGTGGGAAAGGGTGTTGTCGAGCCTGAAGGCAGCAGGAAATCCTGCAGCCCCCAGGTCTGTGCGGCTACGCAAGCGGTTCCCAAAGAGCTTTAGAACAAGGCATAGTTTTCCCTGCTGGCTCTTTGGGCATGGGACCCATCTCCAGCTGTATGGCCATTTTTGTGCCTGGCGCAGCGCCAAGTGTGAAAGGGTGGTTTTGAGTGAGAAGGCAGCAGGAAAGCCCGCAGCCCCCAGGTCTGTGGGGCTACGCAAGCGGTTCCCAAAGAGCTTTAGAACAAGGCATAGTTTTCCCTGATGGGTCTTTGGGCGTGGGACCCATCTCTAGCCATAGGCCCTTTTTGTGCCTGGCCCGGCACCAAGTTAAAAAGGGTGGTTTTGAGGCTGAAGGCACCAGGAAAGCCCGCAGCCCCCAGGTCTGTTGGGCTACACAAGCGGTTCCCAAAGACCTTTAGAACAAGGCAGAGTTTTCCCTAATGGCTCTTTGGGTGTGGGACCCATCTCCAGCCGTATGGCCATTTTTGTGTCTGGCGCGGCGCCAAGTGGGAAAGGGTGGCTTTGAGGCTGAAGGCAGCAGGAAAGCCTGCAGCCCCCAGGTCTGTGGGGCTACGCAAGCGGTTCCCAAAGAGCTTTAGAACAAGGCCTACTTTTCCTTGCTGGCTCTTTGGGCATGGGACCCATCTCCAGCCATAGGCCATTTTTGTGCCTGGCGCGGCGCCAAGTGGGAAAGGGTGGCTTTGAGGCTGAAGGCAGCAGGAAAGCCTGCAGCTCCCAGGTCTGTGGGGCTAAGCAAGCGGTTCCCAAAGAGCTTTAGAACAAGGCATAGTTTTCCCTGCTGGCTCCTTGGGCGGGGGACCCATCTCCAGCCATAGGCCATTTTTGAGCCTGGCGCAGCGCCAAGTGGGAAAGGGTGGTGTCGAGGCTGAAGGCAGCAGGAAAGCCCGCAGCCCCCAGGTCTGTGGGGCTACGAAAGCGGTTCCCAAAGAGCCTTAGTACGAGGCATAGTTCTCCCTGCTGGCTCTTTGGGAAGGGGACCCATGTCCATCCGTATAGCCATTTTTGTGTCTGGCGCGGCGCCAAGTGGGAAAGGTTGGTTTTGAGGCTGAAGGCAGCAGCAAAGTCTGCAGCCCCCAGGTCTGTGGGGCTACGCAAGCGGTTCCCAAAGAGCTTTAGAACAAGGCATAGTTTTCCCTGCTGGCTCTTTGGGCTCGGGACCCATCTCCAGCCATATGGCCATTTTTGTGCCTAGCGCAGCGCCCAGAGGGAAATGGTGGTTTGGAGGCTGAAGGCATCAGGAAAGCCTGCAGCCTCCAGGTCTGTGGGTCTACGCAAGCGGTTCCCAAAGAGCTTTAGACAAAGGCATAGTTTTCCCTGCTGGCTCTTTGGGCAGGGGACCTATCTCCAGCCATATGGCCCTTTATGTGCCTGGCGCGGCACCAAGTGAGAAAGGGTGGTGTTGAGGTTGAAGGCAGCAGGAAAGCCTGCAGGCCCCAGGTCTGTGGGGCTACGCAAGCGGTTCCCAAAGAGCTTTAGAATAAGGCATAGTTTTCCCTGCTGGCTCTTTGGGCAGGGGACTCATCTCCAGCCGTATGGCCATTATTGTGCCTGGCGCGGCGCCAAGTGGGAAAGGGTGGTGTCGAGGCTGAAGGCTGCAGGAAAGCCCGCAACCCCCAGGACTGTTGGGCTACGCAAGCAGTTCCCAAAGAGCTTTAGAACAAGGCATATTTTTCCCTGCTGGCTCCTTGGGCGTGGCAGCCATGTCCAGCCGTATTGCCATTTTTGTGCCTGACGCGGCGCCAAGTTCTAGAGGGTGGCTTTGAGGCTGAAGGCAGCAGGAAAGCCTGCAGCTCCCAGGTCTATGTGGCTACGCAAGCCGTTCCCAAAGACCTTTTGAACATGGCATAGTTTTCTCTGCTGGCTCTTTGGGCGGGGGACCCATCTCCAGCCATATGACCATTTTTGTGCCTGGCGCGGCGCCAAGTGGGAAAGGGTGGTGTCGAGGCTGAAGGCAGCGGGAAAGCCTGCAGCCCCCAGGTCTGTGGGGCTACGGAAGCGGTTCCCAAATAGCCTTAGAACAAGGCATAGTTTTCCGTGCTGGCTCTTTGGGCAGGGGACCCATCTCCAGCCATACGCCTTTTTTGTGCATGGCGTGGCGCCAAGTGGGAAAGGGTGGTGTCGAGGCTGAAGGCAGCAGGAAAGCCGGCAGCCCCCAGGTCTGTGGGGCAACGCAAGCGGTTCCCAAAGAGCTTTAGAACAAGGCATAGTTTTCCCTGCTGGCTCTTTGGGCGGGGGACCCATCTCCAGCCGTAGGCCTTTTTTGTGCCTGGCCCGGCGCCTAGAGGGACAGGGTGGTTTTGAGGCTGAAGGCAGCAGGAAAGCCCGCAGCCCCCAGGTCTGTGCGGCTACGCAAGCAGTTCCCAAAGAGCTTTAGAACAAGGCATAGTTTTCCCTGCTGGCTCCTTGGGCGGGGGACCCATCTCCAGCCGTATGGCCATTTTTATGCCTGGCGCGGCGCCAAGTGGGAAAGGGTGGTTTTGAGGCTGAAGGCAGCAGGAAAGCCCGCAGCCCCCAGGTCTGTGCGGCTACGCAAGCGGTTCCCAAAGAGCTTTAGAACAAGGCATAGTTTTCCCTGATGGCTCTTTGGGCGGGGGACCCATCTCCAGCCGTATGGCCATTTTTGTGCCTGGCGCGGCGCCCAGAGGGAAAGGGTGGTGTTGAGGCTGAAGGCGGCACGACAGCCTGCCGCCCGGGGTTTTCTTAATGACTTTTCTTAATGATGTCTCCACAGTGTGAAGTTTTGCAGGATTTGAAAAAGTAATAGACACAGTGAAATTGAGTCTATTGGAAACTTCCATACCTTTTCCTCCAAATCTCTGCTGTCCTGTAGTATCCACTGCCTGCAGCTGCTGTTGCAGGAGCAGACAGAGTGGTATCAGATTTAGAAAAAAGGGACATCATTAAGAGGATTCACTCGCCTTATTTTTCACCGGTGTGGCCAGTAAAGAAACCAAAAAGGCAATAGCTGTTCACAGTAGATTACCAAAAGTTGGATGCCAACACTGCATCCCTGACTGCTGCGGTTCCGACTATCGCGGAAATTGTGACAATGATACAAGGAGCTGCCCATCCTTGGAGGGTTGCCTTAGATGTTAAAGACATATTTTTTTATGATTCCCCTCCTTGAGCAGGACAAAGCGCAGTTTGCATTCACATGGAAAGGAGTCCAATATACCTTTAACCGCTTTCCGCAAGGATACAAACATTCCCCCACTATTGCCCATAATGCTTTAGCTGAAGCGCTATCAGAGATTCCTGTTTCACAGGGATGTACAGTATACCAATATATTATTGATGACATCTTAATAGGGGAGAGAACTAAGAAAGTGTACAAGACATGATGGAAAACATCCGAAAAACATTATCAGATTTGGGATTGGAAATTCCCAACTCAAAGTGTCAGGGACCCGCACAGGAATTTAAATTCCTGGGGGTCTGGTGGATTAAGGGAGCTGCTTCTGTCCCTCAGGATACCCTGGAAAAAATAGAGCATGGCCAGAATCCATCCAGCGTGAAGGAGTTACAGCAAGTCCTGGGACTTTAAGTTATTGGCGTAAACACATCCCTGGCTTTTCCATCATTGCTCGCCCCTTCATAGCTTGCCAAAAAAGGGTAAATCCTGGGTGTGGATTGAACAACACACTAATGCTCTGCAATTACTAATAAAGGAGCTAAGGTTATTCCAACAGCTTGGTCCTATACATCCAACTGACCCTGTCCATGTAGAATGGGGGTTCAGTGAACATGGTTCCCGTTGTAATTTATGGCAGAAGGGACCAGCAGGACCGGAGAGACCATTAGAATTTTGCTCCCACTCCTTCAATGATACTGAGAGCAGATATTCAGACCTGGAGAAGGGTTTACTGTCCCTAGTGCGAGCGTTGCAACGAGCAGAGCAGATAAGGAGAGAACAGAGCGTGATCTTTCCTGGGACCTTTTCGCCTCCCAGATGTGGTCCGTAAAGGGACACCACCACCAGCTGGCATTGCCCAGAGACCTACAGTTCGAAAGTGGTATGCTTATTTAGAAGGCATTAATGATATCATGCCAATCTCTGAAGGCAGTGTTAAAGTATCCAAGGCTACTTCACAAGGATACCAAAGGATATAGATGGTGCCCTATTGTTCCAGTCCCCACCAAATAGACCATCTCCGATCCAAGAAGCACCTCCTTTGAGGGACAGCAGTGATCTACAGGAGTGTGGTTTACTGGTGCGTCATCTCACTGTGAAAAAAATAAGTGGAAATATAAGGCCGTAGCACTGGAAGTAACAACGGGAGAAAGAGCGATTGAAACAGGGGAGGGTAGGGGAACAAGTAGGGGAACTCAGAGCCGTCCTACTAGCTGCACAACATGGAGCCACCTCCTTTTACGCTGAGTCATATGCTGTTTTTAAAGGAGCCACTGAATGGCTAGGACAGTGGGCAGCCAATGATTGGCAGGTGAATAGAGTCCCAGTTTGGGAGACAGATAATTGGAAGCAACTGTTGGAAATAGGAGGACAGAGACCATTGCACATTGCTTGGGTAAAAGGCCACGATCGTTCAAACTCGATCACTGCTCAGTTCAACCAACAGGTAGATGGCCTCACGCGGCTACAACAAATTGACATTGTAGATGACGGTCGGGAATGGGAACGCTTACTTGAATCGTTACATGTTAAACGTGGCCGCACAGGCCGTCCTGACCTGTATCGGGAAGGTGGGTGGCTTGTGTCGGTTAAGCTGTGCGAACAAATAGTAACTGCCTGTTCACAATGTCGCCTACGACTCAGCAAAGATCATCCGAGTAAGGCGCCTCCCTTACACATGCGGGACAAGAAAGCGTTGTGGCATTCATAGCAGCTTGATTATATTGGGCCCTTGAGATCATCAGGTGGGAAAAGATATGTCCTGGTAGGAGTGGAGATTATCTCCAGCCTCAGTATGGCCAGCAGTTTCAAACCAGCTACCAGGGACAACACAGTGAAAGGCCTAAAAGGGTGGCTCAGCACACTTCCCCTTCCCGAGGAAATCCAAAGTGATAACGGTTCACACTTTACGGCTTCGGTGGTACAAGATTGGGCCAAAGAAGAAGGGATTCGATGGGTATTTCATACTCCCTATTATCCTCAGGCTAATGGCATTGTTGAATGCACCAACGGATTGATTAAGCGTTTTGCAAAAACTCATAAATCATAAGGGAAGGTGAAGAAGGCACCTTGCCCACTGACATTCGAAAAGTAATATGGGATAACGCAATTGAATTTGAGAAAAGATTTCAGTCCAGGTGGTATCTGGTTAATTTCACCTACGATCCCACTGAGAGCAAAGCCACAGCTTTTGCCTTAACGATACGCAATGCCTCAGTATACACCATATAGCCAATCATCGCACTGGGGTTGAATCACCAAGGAGCTCTACTCTATCCAACACAGCACAGAGGTTGGGCACGACAAAATGAGACTAAATGGCAAACTGCTGATGTTGACGCATGCGTTTCACGAGACCAACAAGGATTCATTTGTGAGAGTAATACTCTCAAAGCACAAGACCTTTGTCTTGACACCAACCAGAATGCTTGTCACTTTGAGACACATCCCGATGAAACCCCAGAGACTGTGCTTGTCTAGATTGGGAAAGGGTGCGTTAGCATGAGGTCTCCCTGTAGTCTTGTATTACAGACGACAAAGGCTTGAGACCATGGCCACTCTGGGTCTCTCTGACTACAAACAACAGGGAATAAAAAGGTAAAACTGAATAGCATCAATTCCATCTGCCAATTCGTCATTTTAGAATTTGGGCCTCCAGATAGCCATACATCATAAAAGTAGTATTATTGCCAGGTTCAATGTCAGGATTCCCTGGAGACATTCAAAGGTAGCGTAGGCCAATCCGTCTGTACAGCTCATCCAAGGTTCCTGTAAGACATAAAGGAAAAGAAAATCTGCTCGGTCTTATTCGACCGACGGGGTTAAAAAGAAGGTGCGATCCACCGGGTGCTGATCCGGTGCATCTTCCCTGAACAATCCTTGGCTTCCCATGCATAGGGATTTTTGGGAGTAGCTAGCACCATTGGCACCGTCCCATTTTGAGGCATTTTCACTAGCACAGGTAGTCCAGGGTGAAATCTTCCAGGGTATTTTCCCGGTTCATTGGCAGCTTTTGGAGAGATAATATTGGCAGGCACACAGAAAGCTTTCATTTTAGGACAGCCGTCTCCACTCCATCTGTTATTTAGTTGATAGATGGCATCATCCAATCGCAAATGCCAACCAGGTTCATGACTTTTTGCAAAACGCTTAACCAATCTATTGGTGCGTTCAACAATGCCATTAGCCTGAGGATAATAGGGAGTATGAAATACCCATCGAATCCCTTCTTCTTTGGCCCAATCTTGTACCACCGAAGCCGTAAAGTGTGAACCGTTATCACTTTGGATTTCCTCGGGAAGGGGAAGTGTGCTGAGCCACCCTTTTAGGCCTTTCACTGTGTTGTCCCTGGTAGCTGGTTTGAAACTGCTGGCCATACTGAGGCTGGAGATAATCTCCACTCCTACCAGGACATATCTTTTCCCACCTGATGATCTCAAGGGCCCAATATAATCAAGCTGCCATGAATGCCACAACGCTTTCTTGTCCCGCATGTGTAAGGGAAGCGCCTTACTCGGATGATCTTTGCTGAGTCGTAGGCGACATTGTGACCAGGCAGTTACTATTTGTTCGCACAGCTTAACCGACACAGGCCACCCCCGGGCTAGACCTTCCTGATACACATCAGTACGGCCTGTATGGCCAGGCTTAATATGTAACCATTCGAGTAAGCGTTCCCATTCCCGACCGTCATCTACAATGTCAATTTGTTGTAGCCGCGTGAGGCTATCTACCTGTTGGTTGAACTGAGCAGTGATCGAGTTTGAACGATCGTGGCCTTTTACCCAAGCAATGTGCAATGTTCTCTGTCCTCCTATTTCCAACAGTTGCTTCCAGGTATCTGTCTCCCAGATTGGGACTCTATTCACCTGCCAATCATTGGCTGCCCAGTGTCCTATCCATTCAGTGGCTCCTTTAAAAACAGCATATGACTCAGCGTAAATGTAAGTAGCCCCATGTTGTGCAGCTAGTAGGACGGCTCTGAGTTCCCCTACTTGTGCCCTACCTTCTCCTGTTTCAAGTGCTCTTTCCCCCGCTGCTACTTCCAGTGCTACGGCCTTGTATTTCCACTTGCTGTTCTCACGGTGAGGTGACGCACCAGTAAACCACACTCCTGTAAGATCACTGCTGTCCCTCAAAGGAGGTGCTTCTTGGATTGGAGATGGTCTGTTTGGTGGGGATTGGAACAATAGGGCATCATCTCTATCCTTCTGGAGCATGGATACTTTGATACTACCTTCAGAGATTGGCATGATATCATTAATGCCTTCTAAATAAGCATACCACTTTCGAACTGTGGGCTTCTGGGCAATGCCGGCTGGCGGTGCTGTCCCTTTACGGACCACATCTAGGAGTCGAAAAGGGCCCCGAACAATCACGCTCTGTTCTCTCCTTATCTGCTCTGCTCGTTGCAACGCTCGCACCAGGGACAGTAAACCCTTCTCCAGGTCTGAATATCTGCTCTCAGTATCATTAAGGCGTGAGAGCTAAATTCTAATGGTCTCTCCGGTCCTGCTGGTCCCTTTTGCCATAAATTACAACGGGAACCATGTTCACTGAACCCCCATTCTACATGGACAGGGTCAGTTGGATGTATGGGGCCAAGTTGTTGGAATAACCTTAGCTCTTTTATTAGCAATTCTAGTGCATTAGTGTGTTGTTCAGTCCACTCCCAGCATTTACCTTTTTTGAGCAAACAATAAAGGGGGCGAGCAATGATGGAAAAGCCAGGGATGTGTTTACGCCAATAACTTAAAGTCCCAGGACTTGCTGTAACTCCTTCACGCTGGATGGATTCTGGCCATGCTCTATTTTTTCAGGGTATCCTGAGGGACGGAAGCAGCTCCCTTAATCCACCAGACCCCCCAGGAATTTAACTTCCTGTGCGGGTCCCTGACACTTTGAGTCGGGAATTTCCAATCCCAAATCTGATAATGTTTTTCGGATGTTTTGCATCATGTCTTGTACACTTTCTTGGCTCTCTCCCCCTATTAAGATGTCGTCAATATATTGGTATACCGTACATCCCTGTGAAACAGGAATCTCTGATAGCACTTTAGCCAAAACATTATGGGCAATAGTGGGGGAATGTTTGTATCCTTGCGGAAAGCGGTTAAAGGTATATTGGACTCCTTTCCATGTGAATGCAAACTGCGCTTTGTCCTGCTCAAGGAGGAGAATCATAAAAAAAAATATGTCTTTAACATCTAAGGCAGCCACCCAAGCATGGGCAGCTCCTTTTATCATTGCCACAATTTCCGCGATATTAGGAACCTTAGCGGTCAGGGGTGCAGTGTTGGCGTTTAATTTTCCGTAATCTACTGTGAAACGCCATTGCCTTTTTGGTTTCTTTACTGGCCACACTGGTGAATTATAAGGCGCGTGAGTCCTCTTAATGATGTTTCTTTTTTCTAAATCTGATACCACCCCGTCTGCTCCTGCAAGTGCAGCTGCAGGCAGTGGGTACTGTCAGACGTTGGTAATTTTAGAAGGAGGCAAAAGTATAGATGTTTCTAATAGCCCCAATTTAACTGTGTCTAATCCTTTTTTGCGTCCTGCAAAACTCCACACAGTTCCATCTCCATCTGGGAGTTTCCACATTCGCCCACGCAGTACGTCAAATCCTAGGAGGTTAGTACGTGAGGCACCCACTAACGCTTCTGCCCTAGTCATTCGCTGCTCTCCCGGCAACCAGAGGTTAATTTTTGCAGTGGGGCATGTTTTTACCACACCATCAATTCCCGTGAAGTTGACTCTGCGTCGGGTGGGATTTATACCTAGAAGTTGTGCTGTTTCGTTAGTGATTGCAGACATTTGGGCTCCGGTATCAATAATAAAATTTACCAATATCTTCCGGGGGTCCAACAGGAATGACAATAACGGGTTCGGAGTCTTTATGAGAGCGCCATTGGATTGCTAGTACCTGCCGGACAGGGTGGCTCACTGCCCTCCCCGGGGATAGGAGTGTTTTGGCTGGGACTCTGTCAAATCAATCAAGTTACGTTCCGGTGCAGAAGGCACAATTTTCTCACGGCTTGGGGATTCTCTGGTTAGGCTTTTCTCCCCAGCCGCATTATTCTTTCTAGGTAGAGATTGGACTAGCGTACGGAGATCTCCCGTAGGGTCACCGCGCAAGAATTGTCGGGGCACCCCTAATTGTAGGGCTTTACGCCACAACTCATTTCGGTCCTTATCAGGCTTAAACCTTCCCTCTGATTTAGGGTTTTGAGTGTGAGTTTGGACTTGGCGAACCTTTCGCGGGTGTTCGGAGGATTTCTCACTAGTTTGGCTGGCCCAGCCCATTCGGCGCCCATATTGATCTATTTCCTGTACATTCCAGGTGGGCATGTAGTGACGACGGCCCCGCCCATGAGCACCCCGAGCATCCCGTATACGATCTTGAGTGCGAACAAGGAACGGTTTCAGGCAATCGGGAAGACCACGGATGAGAGGGGCTAATCGATCCGGGTCGATAGCGGCTGACATTGGGGATTTCCGAAATTCCTCTCTGTCATACATGGCTTGCAGACAAGCTGCTTTCCGTACAGCCGCAAACAGATCAGAGTAGCCTGTAGCTCTAATCTCTAACGGCTCCCCCCTCTCTCGCGGATCCATACCCCTTGCCCAAAAGGCTGCTCGAGCGGTTAGGGAATAATTATGATCCCCAGGCATAGTGGTTAAAAACACTCCTGGTCCCCAAGAGTCTCCTGCTTCTTCCTCACTCAGCATAATTCTGTGCCCCCCTTCAGAAGAAACTCGCCACACGTACTCAACAGCCGACTCTTCTGGTCGCCTCGAATATTTCTCCCTTATTTTTGTTAACTCGGTTGGTGTCCATGGAACGGTACGCACAGTGGTGTGAATTTCATCACCATCATCAACTGCAGTTTCAGTTTTAACCAGAGGACGTAAAGGAAAAACTTGGGATTTCAAAGTAAAAGTCCTTTCCTCCTCATCTTCTTCGTCATCCTCACTATTAGACAAAAAAATCTCCGGTCTGGGTTCCGGAATTTGGATAACACAGTAACTTATGAATCTGTTGGACCTGAGTCGAGGGCTGCATTTTATCTAAGAGCCCGGTCACCCTTTCAATAACATTTTAAGTTGGCGATTTTTCACTCCCAAGTTGAGCATTCCGGTTTCCTAAACATTCATTCTCACTCACAAGCTTATCGACTTGAGTTCTTAATTTTTCTCCTGTCTCCTTTTGCAAGGCTAATGATGACTTCAGCACCTCATTCTCCAATTTCAGGGTTGCATATTCTACAGCTGAAATCAGATTAGGAGCGGGGGTTTCTCTAGCTTCTTGTTGTGCACAAGATAAACAGGCGCCTAACACAGCACAAATCACACCCTTGCCTTTCCCCGCTCTGAGCTTCTGTGAAACCCGACGCTCTTCAATACGTTCCACCACTTTCTCTTCATCCTTCCAAAATTTTTGGGCCCACTCCTTCCCAGCCTGGGAAGGGGCACAATCATATTTTTGCAGCAGTTTATCCATGGCAATCCTGCCGACTACGCCAAATTCTGTTGCGTGAAACGGGGCCAAGCGGTTTTGGCAGAAGATAAACCCCCTTGCGTTCTAACACTCCTCACCGAGGTGGGAGGCCAGGTGCGGCTGGGTTTCAATTCTGAGTGATGCCCAATTCAGCACTATCAGGCCAATCGCGTTTAATATGTGTTAAACTAGTACGATTTGGAGACACTAATAGTGGGCTGCACCTTCAGTCTAGTCGTGCTCCTGAACCAGCACGGCCTCTCTCAAGTTTTGGTCGCGTTCAGTGAGAAAGCGAAACGACTAGCTACTGAAACAGTGCAGTTTATTTAAACAACAGATATACAGGTTCTTTAGGATTGCCGGTGATAAATACACTGTCTGCAAAGCACGTGCAAATAAAGACATTGTTAAATATACAAACGCGCGACAAAATTATAAACGATACAGCCTGGCTATAAATGTAGGGTAGAGATTCTCTAGAGAAATTTCTAGAGTCCCCGAGAAAGCACTCGGTGTAATCAAAGTCTTACCCAAAGGCATCCTTATGGGGGGGAAGAAAGGCTCAGCCCGTCGACTGATCCCAGAAAACAGCGGTGGGATTCTTCGCGATGGTGTCTTCCCTGACATCCCCTCTCTCTTGGGCTATTTTTATATTATTTTTTTATCTTCAAAGTGCAGTTTGAGTGACTTTAGTCATATGTACTTTTATTATGATTAATGTACTCAAGGAGGAGTGTTCACACCTCGGGGGCGGATAGCCTCCGGGATGGAGGTGTGTTTTGGTACATTGTGGTGAGCAAAGTTCACACAAAAGGACAGCATTTCATCAACATTTGACGAAATGTTGGCTCGGGTAGCGTGTAGGCCGCTTATCAGTTCCGTAGTACCATCTCGTCCCCATATCTGCTATTCGTCACAAGGGAAGGCCACGGAACAAGCGCGTTCCGTTCCATCCCTCGTGTAGTTTCGCAAACAACCTTGTACAGGGAATCACAGCTGTTGCATTCTTCGTGTGCTAGCTGCGGCTGTATTCTACCTCAGAAGCCTCTTGATTTTATGACTTTCCTTAATGTGTGAACAATGCTGTATTTTTGTATTCTTGGCCAATTTAGTAATTATTCCACAAGAACACACATTGGTTGCCGATTTATCGACGGGTCTAATCACCACAGGCCAACTGTAATTAAAACCATCTATGTAGACTCTACCAAAGCGGACAAATACAACACTGATTGTTACAAAATTATGGAGCCAAATTCAGATTGCTGGCACAATTTCACTTTCATCAAACCTACAGTAGTGTACTGTATTTGGGGCTACAAGGGCACAGAATTGTTATTTGCATTTATGATTGACTCAAATACACCTGAACTTGCTGAAATGAATCCAGAACCTACACCCCACAAACTCTCAAAGGCTCGCTCTTCTAAGAGGAAAAAAACCACCTCTCTCTTTTCTAAGCCCTCCATTAGACTAACTCCTTACATTTTCAACATTGGCCCTTACGTTATTAAACACACACAGGTCAACAACAGGTACTGTTTAATCCCACATATTCCCTCAAACGAGCAGAATTGTCAATGCAGATTAAAATCTCTGCGATCAAACCCACCTGCTTACCGTTCCTGAGTACATCTTATGCAGAATGGTCAGCATGGTTACGCAAACGAACTCTTGCCACTTCACACGGACGGAAGAGGGATGCGACTGGTATCTTAGGAACAGGCCTGGGAGTCTTGAATAGTATAGATGCTGAGATACTTGCCAACAAACTAGTCACAACCACTACTGATCTGGACAAATTAAGACATCCCCTACGGTCCTCTCTATTAGCATTGGGAAACCACCAAGGGCTTTTATCGAATATATTGCCTCAATGGGAAGAAACGGGTGAAAAAGACCATCAGCTGATCACAGATGCACTTGGTACAACCCAAACCAATGTTTCCTTGGCTCTTAGTTGTATCCAAGCCCAATTGTGGATGCAATCTATGACAGCCGCAATCATAAGGGAAGGTGAAGAAGGCACCTTGCCCACCGAAATTCGAAAAGTAATATGGGATAACGCAATTGAATTTGAGAAAAGATTTCAGTCCAGGTGGTATCTGGTTAATTTCACCTACGATCCCACTGAGAGCAAAGCCACAGCTTTTGCCTTAACGATACGCAATGCCTCAGTATACACCATATACCCAATCATCGCACTGGGGTTGAATCACCAAGGAGCTCTACTCTATCCAACACAGCACAGAGGTTGGGCACGACAAAATGAGACTAAATGGCAAACTGCTGATGTTGACGCATGCGTTTCACGAGACCAACGAGGATTCATTTGTGAGAGTAATACTCTCAAAGCACAAGACCTTTGTCTTGACACCAACCAGAATGCTTGTCACTTTGAGACACATCCCGATGAAACCCCAGAGACTGTGCTTGTCTAGATTGGGAAAGGGTGCGTTAGCATGAGGTCTCCCTGTAGTCTTGTATTCAGAGATGACATAGTAATCACTCAAATCTTTGTGTTTGAACTTTACTAACACAAACTTACGGGATGCGACTTCAATTATTAAGCTCCTGTTACGTCTTTTCAATTGCTACAACCTAATTACACGTTGATTCGAGATTGTTGCCTACCCCTATCGGAATGAATCTCTCCCTGGTGAAGAAGCTGCTAAAACACAATGAATTGAAGCGACTCTTGAAAGAGGCCCAAGAAAATAGACAGACAACTTTGATTACCGTCCATCATCAGGTTGAAGAAATACACCAAGCGTTGGAAAGAGTGAAGAGAGGCGGAGGACATAGATGGGGAGATACTCTTTTTGGATGGTCACTGACAGTTACAGGACTTTATAACAAGATGCTTCACTCTGTTGTTGTTTTACTAATAGTCACTGTATTGTGCTTTGCTTAGACAATTGTTTTGCATGTTAGACTTTGGATTATTTAGAAAAGTTTAAATCGCTTGATCACTCCACGAGAAGGATTTCCACTTGATATCCCTCACCAAAAGAACACATGTGATCTTTCTTATCAGTGTTGAATACATCGACCTTGACTGACTGTAGACAAAGTTTTCCCTGCAGGCTCTTTGAGCGGGGGACCCATCTCCAGCCATATGGCCATTTTTGTGCCTGGCACGGCGCCAAGTGGGAAAGGGTGGTGTTGAGGCTGAAGGCAGAGGGAAAGCCCGCAGCCACCAGGTCTGTGGGGCTACGCAAGCCGTTCCCAAAGAGCTTTAGACTAAGGCATAGTTTTCCCTGCTGGCTCCTTGGGCATGGGACCCATCTCCAGCCATATGCCATTTTTGTACATGGCGCGGCGCCAAGTGGGAAAGGGTGGTTTTGAGGCTGAAGGCAGCACGAAAGCCCACAGCCCCAGGTCTGTGGGGCTACGCAAGCGGTTCCCAAAGAGCTTTAGAACAAGGCATAGTTTTCCCTGCTGGCTCCTTGGGCATGGGACCCATCTCCATCCATATGCCATTTTTGTGCCTGGCCCGGCGCCCAGAGGGAAAGGGTGGCTTTGAGGTTGAAGGCAGCAGGAAAGCCTGCAGCCCCCAGGTCTGTGGGGCTACGCAAGCGGTTCCCAAAGAGCTTTAGAACAAGGCACAGTTTTCCCTGCTGGCTCCTTGGGCGGCAGACCCATCTCCATCCGTATGGCCATTTTTGTGCCTAGCGCGGCGCCAAGTGGGAAAGGGTGGTGTTGAGGCTGAAGGCAGCAGGAAAGCCCGCAGCCCCCAGGTTTGTGCGGCTACGCAAGCGGTTCCCAAAGACCTTTAGAACAAGGCATAGTTTTCCCTTCTGGCTCTTTGGGCATGGGACCCATCTCTAGCCATAGGCCATTTTTGGGCCTGGCGCGGTGCCAAGTGGGAAAGGGTGGTGTTGAGGCTGAAGGCAGCAGGAAAGCCCGCAGCCCCCAGGTCTCTGGGGCTACGCAAGTGGTTCCCAAAGAGCTTTAGAACAAGGCATATTTTTCCCTGCTGGCTCCTTGGGCGGGGGACCCATCTTCAGCCGTATGGCCATTTTGGTGCCTGGCGCGGCGCCAAGTAGGAAAGGGTAGTTTTGCGGCTGAAGGCAGCAGGAAAGCCCACAGCCCCCAGGTCTGTGGGGCTACGCAAGTGGTTCCCAAAGACCTTTGGAACAAGGCATAGTTTTCCCTGCTGGCTCTTTGGGCGGTGGACCCATCTCCAGCCGTATGGCCATTTTTGTGCCTGGCGCGGCGCCAAGTGGGAAAGGGTGGTTTTGAGGCTGAAGGTAGCAGCAAAGCCCGCAGCCCCCAAGTCTGTGGGGCTACATAAGTGGTTCCCAAAGAGCTTTAGAACAAGGCATAGTTTTCCCTGCTGGCTCTTTGGGCGGGAGACCCATTGCCTGCCGTATGGCCATTTTTGTGCCTGGCGCGGCGCCAAGTGGGAAAGGGTGGTGTCGAGGCTGAAGGCAGCAGGAAAGCCCGCAGCCCCCAGGTCTGTGGGGCTACGCAAGCGGTTCCCAAAGAGCTTTAGAAGAAGTCATAGTTTTCCCTGATGGGTCCTTGGGCATGGGACCCATCTCCACCATATGCCATTTTTGTGCTTGGCGCGGCACCAAGTGGGAAAGCGTGGTGTCGAGGCTGAAGGCAGCAGGAAAGCCTGCAGCCCCCAGGTCTGTGGGGCTACGCAAGTGGTTCCCAAAGAGCTTTAGAACAAGGCATAGTTTTCCCTGCTGGCTCCTTGGGCGGGGGACCCATCCCCAGCCGTATGGCCATTTTTGTGCATGGCGTGGCGCCAAGTGGGAAACGGTGGTGTCGAGGCTGAAGGCAGCAGCAAAGCCCGCAGCCCCCAGGTCTTTGGGGCTACGCAAGCGGTTCCCAAAGAGCTTTAGAACAAGGCATAGTTTTCCCTGCTGGCTCTTTGGGCGGGAGACCCATCTCCAGCCGTATGGCCATTTTTGTGCCTAGCGCGGCGCCAAGTGGGAAAGGGTGGTGTCGAGGCTGAAGGCAGCAGGAAAGCCCGCAGCCCCCAGGTCTGTGGGGCTACGCAAGCGGTTCCCAAAGAGCTTTAGAACAAGGCATAGTTTTCCCTGCTGGCTGTTTGGGCGGGGGACCCATCTCCAGCCAATGGCCTTTTTTGTGCCTGTCCTGGCGCTCAGAGGGAAAGGGTGGTTTTGAGGCTGAAGGCAGCAGGAAAGCCCGCAGCCCCCAGGTCTGTGGGACAATGCAAGCGGTTCCCAAAGAGCTTTAGAACAAGGCATAGTTTTCCCTGCTGGCTCTTAGGCCGTGGCACCCATCTCCAGCCGTATGGCGATTTTTGTGCCTGGCGCGGCGCCAAGTGGGAAAGGGTGGTTTTGAGGCTGAAGGCACCAGGAAAGCCCGCAGCCCCCAGGTCTGTGGGGCTACGCAAGCGGTTCCCAAAGAGCTTTAGAACAAGGCATAGTTTTCCCTGCTGGCTCTTTGGGCGGGAGACCCATCTCTAGCCGTATGGCCATTTTTGTGCCTGGCGCGGCGCCAAGTGGGAAAGGGTGGTGTCGAGGCTGAAGGCAGCAGGAAAGCCCGCAGCCCCCAAGTCTGTGGGGCTACACAAGCGGTTCCCAAAGAGCTTTAGAACAAGGCATAGTTTTCCGTGCTGGCTCCTTGGGCAGGGTACCAACCTCCAGCCGTATGGCCATTTTTGTGCCTGGCGCGGCGCAAAGTGGGAAAGGGTGGTGTCGAGGCTGAAGGCAGGAGGAAAGTCCGCAGCCCCCAGGTCTGTGGGGCTACGCAAGCGGTTCCCAAAGACCTTTAGAACAAGGCATAGTTTTCCCTGCTGGCTCCTTGGGCAGGGTACCAATCTCCAGCCGTATGGCCATTTTTGTGCATGGCGCGGCGCCAAGTGGGAAAGGGTGGTTTTGAGGCTGAAGGCAGCAGCAAAGCCCGCAGCCCCCAGGTCTGTGGGGCTACGCACGCGGTTTCCAAAGAGCTTTAGAACAAGGCATAGTTTTCCCTGCTGGCTGTTTGGGCGGGGGACCCATCTCCAGCCAATGGCCTTTTTTGTGCCTGTCCTGGCGCTCAGAGGGAAAGGGTGGTTTTGAGGCTGAAGGCAGCAGGAAAGCCCGCAGCCCCCAGGTCTGTGGGACAATGCAAGCGGTTCCCAAAGAGCTTTAGAACAAGGCATAGTTTTCCCTGCTGGCTCTTAGGCCGTGGCACCCATCTCCAGCCGTATGGCGATTTTTGTGCCTGGCGCGGCGCCAAGTGGGAAAGGGTGGTTTTGAGGCTGAAGGCACCAGGAAAGCCCGCAGCCCCCAGGTCTGTGGGGCTACGCAAGCGGTTCCCAAAGAGCTTTAGAACAAGGCATAGTTTTCCCTGCTGGCTCTTTGGGCGGGAGACCCATCTCTAGCCGTATGGCCATTTTTGTGCCTGGCGCGGCGCCAAGTGGGAAAGGGTGGTGTCGAGGCTGAAGGCAGCAGGAAAGCCCGCAGCCCCCAAGTCTGTGGGGCTACACAAGCGGTTCCCAAAGAGCTTTAGAACAAGGCATAGTTTTCCGTGCTGGCTCCTTGGGCAGGGTACCAACCTCCAGCCGTATGGCCATTTTTGTGCCTGGCGCGGCGCAAAGTGGGAAAGGGTGGTGTCGAGGCTGAAGGCAGGAGGAAAGTCCGCAGCCCCCAGGTCTGTGGGGCTACGCAAGCGGTTCCCAAAGACCTTTAGAACAAGGCATAGTTTTCCCTGCTGGCTCCTTGGGCAGGGTACCAATCTCCAGCCGTATGGCCATTTTTGTGCATGGCGCGGCGCCAAGTGGGAAAGGGTGGTTTTGAGGCTGAAGGCAGCAGCAAAGCCCGCAGCCCCCAGGTCTGTGGGGCTACGCACGCGGTTTCCAAAGAGCTTTAGAACAAGGCATAGTTTTCCCTGCTGGCTCTTTGGGCGGGAGACCCATTGCCTGCCGTATGGCCATTTTTGAGCCTGGCGCGGCGCCAAGTGGGAAAGGGTGGTGTCGAGGCTGAAGGCAGCAGGAAAGCCCGCAGCCCCCAGGTCTGTGGGGCTACGCAAGCGGTTCCCAAAGAGCTTTAGAACAAGGCATAGTTTTCCCTGCTGGCTCTTTGGGCGGGAGACCCATCTCCAGCCATAGGCCATTTTTGTGTCTGTCCCGGCGCCCAGAGGGAAAGGGTTGTTTTGAGGCTGAAGGCAGCAGGAAAGCCTGCAGCCCCCAGGTCTGTGGGGCTACGCAAGCGGTTCCCAAAGAGCTTTAGAACAAGGCACAGTTTTCCCT
The DNA here is from genome assembly GCF_028500815.1 of Rissa tridactyla. Lineage (NCBI taxonomy): Eukaryota > Metazoa > Chordata > Aves > Charadriiformes > Laridae > Rissa > Rissa tridactyla. The sequence continues at coordinate 26,681 of NW_026529446.1, read as the reverse complement.
GCTGGTTGTATGGGCGGGGGACCCATCTCCAGCCGTATGGCCATTTTTGTGCATGGCGCGGCGCCAAATGGGAAAGGGTGGCTTAGAGGCTGAAGTCAGCAGCAAAGCCCGCAGCCCCCAGGTCTGTGAGCCTACACAAGTGGTTCCCAAAGAGCTTTAGAACAAGGCATAGTTTTCCCTGCTGGCTCCTTGGGCAGGGTACCAACCTCCAGCCGTATGGCCATTTTTGTGCCTGGCGCGGCGCCAAGTGGGAAAGGGTGGTGTCGAGGCTGAAGGCAGCAGGAAAGCCCTCAGCCCCCAGGTCTGTGGGGCTACGCAAGCGGTTCCCAAAGAGCTTCAGACTAAGGCATAGTTTTCCCTGATGGCTCCTTGGGCATGGGACCCATCTCCAGCCATATGCCATTTTTGTGCCTGGCGCGGCGCCCAGAGGAAAAGGGTGGATTTGAGGCTGAGGCAGCACGCAAGCCCACAGCCTCCAGCTCTGTGGGGCTACGCAAGCGGTTCCGAAAGAGCTTTGGAACAAGGCATAGTTTTCCCTGCTGGCTCCTTGGGCGGGAGACCCATCTCCAGCCGTATGGCCATTATTGTGCCTGGCGCGGTGCCCAGTGGGAAAGGGTGGTGTCGAGGCTGAAGGCAGCAGGAAAGCCCGCAGCCCCCAGGTCTGTGGGGCTACGCAAGCGGTTCCCAAAGAGCTTTAGAACAAGGCATAGTTTTCCCTGCTGGCTCTTTGGGCGGGAGACCCATTGCCGCGGTATGGCCATTTTTGTGCCTGGCGCGGCGCCAAGTGGGAAAGGGTGGTATCGAGGCTGAAGGCAGCAGGAAAGTCCGCAGCCCCCAGGTCTGTGGGGCTACGCAAGCGGTTCCCAAAGACCTTTAGAACAAGGCATAGTTTTCCCTGCTGGCTCTTTGGGCATGGGGCCCATCTCCAGCCGTATGGCCATAATTGTGCCTGGCGCGGCGCCAAGTGGGAAAGGGTGGTGTCGAGGCTGAAGGCAGCAGCAAAGCCCGCAGCCCCAAGGTCTGTGGGGCTACGCAAGCGGTTCCCAAAGAGCTTTAGAACAAGGCATAGTTTTACCTGCTGGCTCCTTGGGCAGGGGACCCATCTCCAACCGTATGGCCATTTTTGTGCATGGTGCGGCGCCAAGTGGGAAAGGGTGGTTTTGAGGCTGAAGGCAGCAGGAAAGCCCGCAGCCCCCAGGTCTGTTGGGCTACGCAAGCGGTTCCCAAAGAACCTTAGAACAAGGCATAGTTTTCCCTGCTGACTCCTTGGGCGTGGCACCCATCTCCAACCGTATGGCGATTTTTGTGCATGGCGCGGCGCCAAGTGGGAAAGGGTGTTGTCGAGGCTGAAGGCAGCAGGAAAGCCCGCAGCCCCCAGGTCTGTGGGGCTACGCAAGCGGTTCCCAAAGAGCTTTAGAACAAGGCATAGTTTTCCCTGCTGGCTCCTTGGTCGGGGGACCCATTGCCTGCCATATGGCCATTTTTGTGCCTGGCGTGGCACCAAGTGGGAAAGGGTGGTTTTGAGGCTGAAGCTAGGAGGAAAGCCTGCAGCCCACAGGTCTGTGGGGCTACGCAAGCGGTTCCCAAAGAGCTTTAGAACAAGGCACAGTTTTCCCTCCTGGCTGTTTGGGCGGGGGATCCATCTCCATCCATATGTCCATTTTTGTGCTTGGCGCGGCGCCAAGTGGGAAAGGCTGGTGTCGAGGCTGAAGGCAGCAGGAAAGCCCGCAGCCCCCAGGTCTGTGGGGCTACGCAAGCGGTTCCCAAAGAGCTTTAGAACAAGGCATAGTTTTCCCTGCTGGCTCCTTCGGTGGGGGACCCATCTCCAACCGTATGGCCCTTTTTGTGCCTCGCGCGGTGCCCAGTGGGAAAGCGTGGTGTCGAGGCTGAAGGCAGCAGGAAAGCCTGCAGCCCCCAGGTCTGTGGGGCTACGCAAGCGGTTCCCAAAGAGCTTTAGAACAAGGCATAGTTTTCCCTGATGGCTCCTTGGGCGGGGGACCCATCTCCAGCCGTATGTCCATTTTTGTGCTTGGCGCGGCGCCAAGTGGGAAAGGGTGGCTTAGAGGCTGAAGTCAGCAGCAAAGCCCGCAGCCCCCAGGTCTGTGAGGCTACGCAAGCGGTTCCCAAAGAGCTTTAGAACAAGGCATAGTTTTCCCTGCTGGCTCTTCGGGCGGGGGACCCATTGCCTGCCGTATGGCCATTTTTGTGCCTGGTGTGGCACCAAGTGGGAAAGGGTGGTGTCGAGGCTGAAGGCAGCAGGAAAGCCTGCAACCCCCAGGTCTGTGGGGCTACGCAAGCGGTTCCCAAAGAGCTTTAGAACAAGGCATAGTTTTCCCTGCTGGCTCTTTGCGCGTGGCACACATCTCCAGCCATATGGCCATTTTTGTGCCTGGCGCGGCACCAAGTGGGAAAGGGTGGTGTCGAGGCTGAAGGCAGCAGGAAAGCCTGCAGCCCCCAGGTCTGTGGGGCTACGCAAGCGGTTCCCAAAGAGCTTTAGAACAAGGCATAGTTTTCCCTGATGGCTCCTTGGGAGGGGGACCCATCTCCAACCGTATGGCCATTTTTGTGCATGGTGCGGCGCCAAGTGGGAAAGGGTGGATTTGAGGCTGAAGGCAGCAGGAAAGCCTGCAGCCCCCAGGTCTGTGGGGCTACGCAAGCGGTTCCCAAAGAGCTTTAGAACAAGGCATAGTTTTCCCTGATGGCTCCTTGGGAGGGGGACCCATCTCCAACCGTATGGCCATTTTTGTGCATGGTGCGGCGCCAAGTGGGAAAGGGTGGATTTGAGGCTGAAGGCAGCAGGAAAGCCCGCAGCCCCCAGGTCTGTGGGGCTACGCAAGCGGTTCCCAAAGAGCTTTAGAACAAGGCATAGTTTTCCCTGCTGGCTCCTTGGGCGGGGGACCCATTGCCTGCCGAATGGCCATTTTTGTGCATGGCGTGGCACCAAGTGGGAAAGGGTGGTGTCGAGGCTGAAGCTAGCAGGAACGCCTGCAGCCCCCAGGTCTGTTGGGCTACGCAAGCGGTTCCCAAAGAGCTTTAGAACAAGGCATAGTTTTCCCTGCTGGCTCTTTGGGCGGGGGACCCATTGCCTGCCGTATGGCCATTTTTGTGCATGGTGTGGCACCAAGTGGGAAAGGGTGGTTTTGAGGCTGAAGCTAGCAGGAAAGCCTGCAGCCCACAGGTCTGTGGGGCTACGCAAGCGGTTCCCAAAGAGCTTTAGAACAAGGCACAGTTTTCCCTCCTGGCTGTTTGGGCGGGGGATCCATCTCCATCCATATGTCCATTTTTGTGCTTGGCGCGGCGCCAAGTGGGAAAGGCTGGTGTCGAGGCTGAAGGCAGCAGGAAAGCCTGCAGCCCCCAGGTCTGTGGGGCTACGCAAGCGGTTCCCAAAGACCTTTAGAACAAGGCATAGTTTTCCCTGCTGACTCTTTGCGCGTGGCACACATCTCCAGCCATATGGCCATTTTTGGGCCTGGCGCGTCACTAAGTGGGAAAGGTGGTGTCGAGGCTGAAGGCAGCAGGAAAGCCTGCAGCCCCCAGGTCTGTGGGGCTACGCAAGCGGTTCCCAAAGAGCTTTAGAACAAGGCATAGTTTTCCCTGCTGGCTCCTTGGGCGGGGGACCCATCTCCAACCGTATGGCCATTTTTGTGCATGGCGCGGTGCCCAGTGGGAAAGCGTGGTGTCGAGGCTGAAGGCAGCAGGAAAGCCTGCAGCCCCCAGGTCTGTGGGGCTATGCAAGCGGTTCCCAAAGAGCTTTAGAACAAGGCTTAGTTTTCCCTGATGGCTCCTTGGGCGGGGGACCCATCTCCAGCCGTATGTCCATTTTTGTGCTTGGCGCGGCGCCAAGTGGGAAAGGGTGGCTTTGAGGCTGAAGTCAGCAGCAAAGCCCGCAGCCCCCAGGTCTGTGGGGCTACGCAAGCGGTTCCCAAAGAGCTTTAGAACAAGGCATAGTTTTCCCTGCTGGCTCTTTGGGCGGGGGACCCATTGCCTGCCGTATGGCCATTTTTGTGCCTGGTGTGGCACCAAGTGGGAAAGGGTGGTGTCGAGGCTGAAGGCATCAGGAAAGCCCGCAACCCCCAGGTCTGTGGGGCTACGCAAGCGGTTCCCAAAGAGCTTTAGAACAAGGCATAGTTTTCCCTGCTGGCTCTTTGCGCGTGGCACACATCTCCAGCCATATGGCCATTTTTGTGCCTGGCGCGGCACCAAGTGGGAAAGGGTGGTGTCGAGGCTGAAGGCAGCAGGAAAGCCTGCAGCCCCCAGGTCTGTGGGGCTACGCAAGCGGTTCCCAAAGAGCTTTAGAACAAGGCATAGTTTTCCCTGCTGGCTCCTTGGGAGGGGGACCCATCTCCAACCGTAAGGCCATTTTTGTGCATGGTGCGGCGCCAAGTGGGAAAGGGTGGATTTGAGGCTGAAGGCAGCAGGAAAGCCTGCAGCCCCCAGGTCTGTGGGGCTACGCAAGCGGTTCCCAAAGACCTTTAGAACAAGGCATAGTTTTCCCTGCTGGCTCCTTGGGCGGGGGACCCATTGCCTGCCGAATGGCCATTTTTGTGCATGGCGTGGCACCAAGTGGGAAAGGGTGGTGTCGAGGCTGAAGCTAGCAGGAAAGCCTGCAGCCCCCAGGTCTGTGTGGCTACGCAAGCGGTTCCCAAAGAGCTTTAGAACAAGGCATAGTTTTCCCTGCTGGCTCTTTGGGCGGGAGACCCCTCTCCAGCAATAGGCCATTTTTGTGCCTGGCGCGGTGCCCAGTGGGAAAGGGTGGTGTCGAGGCTGAAGTCAGCAGGAAGGCCCGCAGCTCCCAGGTCTGTGCGGCTAAGCAAGCGGTTCGCAAAGAGCTTTAGAACAAGGCATAGTTTTCCCTGCTGGCTCTTTGGGCCGGAGACCCATCTCCAGCCATAGGCCATTTTTGTGTCTGTCCCGGCGCCCAGAGGGAAAGGGTGGTTTTGAGGGTGAAGGCAGCAGGAAAGCCTGCAGCCCCCAGGTGTGTGGGACAATTCAAGCGGTTCCCAAAGAGCTTTAGAGCAAGGCATAGTTTTCCCTGCTGGCTCCTTGGGTGGGGGACCCATCTCCAGCCGTATGGCCATTTTTGTGCCTGGCGCAGTGCCCAGTGGGAAAGCGTGTGTCGAGGCGGAAGGCAGCAGGAAAGCCTGCAGCCCCCAGGTCTGTGGGGCTACGCAAGCGGTTCCCAAAGACCTTTAGAACAAGGCATAGTTTTCCCTGCTGGCTCCTTGGGCGGGGGACCCATCTCCAGCCGTATGGCCATTTTTGTGCATGGCGCGGCGCCAAGTGGGAAAGGGTGGTGTCGAGGCTGAAGGCAGCAGTAAAGCCCGAAGCCTCCAGGTCTGTGGGGCTACGCAAGTGGTTCCCAAAGAGCTTTAGAACAAGGCATAGGTTTCCCTGCTGGCTCTTTGGGCGGGGGACCCATCTCCAGCCGTATGGCCATTTTTGTGCCTGGCGCGGCGCCAAGTGGGAAAGGGTGGTGTTGAGGCTGAAGGCAGCAGGAAAGCCCGCAGCCCCCAGGTCTGTGGGGCTACGCACGCGGTTCCTAAAGAGCTTTAGAACAAGGCATAGTTTTCCCTGCTGGCTCCTTGGGCGGGGGACCCATTGCCTGCCGAATGGCCATTTTTGTGCCTGTCGTGGCACGAAGTGGGAAAGGGTGTTGTCGAGGCTGAAGGCATCAGGAAAGCCCGCAGCCCCCAGGTCTGTGGGGCTACGCAAGCGGTTCCCAAAGAGCTTTAGAACAAGGCACAGTTTTCCCTGCTGGCTGTTTGGGCGGGGGACCCATCTCCATCCATATGTCCATTATTGTGCTTAGCGCGACGCCAAGTGGGAAAGGCTGGTGTCGAGGCTGAAGGCAGCAGGAAAGCCCGCAGCCCCCAGGTCTGTGCGGCTACGCAAGCGGTTCCCAAAGAGCTTTAGAACAAGGCATAGTTTTCCCTGCTGGCTGTTTGGGTGGGGGACCCATCTCCAACCGTATGGCCATTTTTGTGCCTGGCGCGGTGCCCAGTGGGAAAGCGTGGTGTCGAGGCTGAAGGCAGCAGGAAAGCCTGCAGCCCCCAGGTCTGTGGGGCTACGCAAGCGGTTCCCAAAGAGCTTTAGAACAAGGCATAGTTTTCCCTGCTGGCTCCTTGGGTGGGGGACCCATCTCCAGCCGTATGGCCATTTTTGTGCATGGCGTGGCGCCAAGTGGGAAAGGGTGGCTTTGAGGCTGAAGTCAGCAGCAAAGCCCGCAGCCCCCAGGTCTGTGAGACTACGCAAGCGGTTCCCAAAGAGCTTTAGAACAAGGCATAGTTTTCCCTGCTGGCTCTTTGGGCGGGGGACCCATTGCCTGCCGTATGGCCATTTTTGTGCCTGGTGTGGCACCAAGTGGGAAAGGGTGGTGTCGAGGCTGAAGGCATCAGGAAAGCCCGCAACCCCCAGGTCTGTGGGACTACGCAAGCGGTTCCCAAAGAGCTTTAGAACAAGGCATAGTTTTCCCTGCTGGCTCTTTGCGCGTGGCACACATCTCCAGCCATATGGCCATTTTTGTGCCTGGCGCGGCACCAAGTGGGAAAGGGTGGTGTAGAGGCTGAAGGCAGCAGGAAAGCCTGCAGCCCCCAGGTCTGTGGGGCTACGCAAGCGGTTCCCAAAGAGCTTTAGAACAAGGCATAGTTTTCCCTGCTGGCTCCTTGGGCGGGAGACCCATCTCCAGCCGTATGGCCATTTTTGTGCCTGGCGCGGTGCCCAGTGGGAAAGCGTGGTGTCGAGGCTGAAGGCAGCAGGAAAGCCCGCAGCCCCCAGGTCTGTTGGGCTACGCAAGCGGTTCGCAAAGAGCTTTAGAACAAGGCATAGTTTTCCCTGCTGGCTCCTTGGGCGGGGGACCCATTGCCTGCCGTATGGCCATTTTTGTGCATGGCGCGGCGCCAAGTGGGAAAGGGTGGCTTTGATGCTGAAGGCAGCAGCAAAGCCCGCAGCCCCCAGGTCTGTGGGGCTACGCAAGCGGTTCCCAAAGAGCTTTAGAACAAGGCATAGTTTTCCCTGCTGGCTCCTTGGGCGGGGGACCCATTGCCTGCCGTATGGCCATTTTTGTGCCTGGTGTGGCACGAAGTGGGAAAGGGTGGTGTCGAGGCTGAAGGCAGCAGGAAAGCCCGCAGCCCCCAGGTCTGTGGGGCTACGCAAGCGGTTCCCAAAGACCTTTAGAACAAGGCATAGTTTTCCCTGCTGGCTCTTTGGGCGTGGCACACATCTCCAGCCATATGGCCATTTTTGGGCCTGGCGCGGCACCAAGTGGGAAAGGGTGGCTTTGAGGCTGAAGGCAGCAGGAAAGCCTGCAGCCCCCAGGTCTGTGGGGCTACGCAAGCGGTTCCCAAACACCTTTAGAACAAGGCATAGTTTTCCCTGCTGGCTCCTTGGGCGGGGGACCCATTGCCTGCCGAATGGCCATTTTTGTGCATGGCGTGGCACCAAGTGGGAAAGGGTGGTGTCGAGGCTGAAGCTAGCAGGAAAGCCTGCAGCCCCCAGGTCTGTGGGGCTACGCAAGCGGTTCCCAAAGAGCTTTAGAACAAGGCATAGTTTTCCCTGCTGGCTGTTTGGGCGGGGGATCCATCTCCATCCATATGTCCACTTTTGTGCTTGGCGCGACGCCAAGTGGGAAAGGCTGGTGTCGAGGCTGAAGGCAGCAGGAAAGCCCGCAGCCCCCAGGTCTGTGCGGCTACGCAAGCGGTTCCCAAAGAGCTTTAGAACAAGGCATAGTTTTCCCTGCTGGCTCTTTGGGCGGGAGACCCATCTCCAGCCGTATGGCCATTATTGTGCCTGGCGCGGTGCCCAGTGGGAAAGGGTGGTGTCGACGCTGAAGTCAGCAGGAAGGCCCGCAGCCCCCAGGTCTGTGCGGCTACGCAAGCGGTTCCCAAAGAGCTTTAGAACAAGGCATAGTTTTCCCTGCTGGCTCCTTGGGCGGGAGACCCATCTCCAGCCATAGGCCATTTTTGTGTCTGTCCCGGCGCCCAGAGGGAAAGGGTTGTTTTGAGGCTGAAGGCAGCAGGAAAGCCCGCAGCCCCCAGGTCTGTGGGGCTACGCAAGCGGTTCCCAAAGAGCTTTAGAACAAGGCACAGTTTTCCCTGCTGGCTGTTTGGGCGGGGGATCCATCTCCATCCATATGTCCATTTTTGTGCTTGGCGCAGCGCCAAGTTGGAAAGGCTGGTGTCGAGGCTGAAGGCAGCAGGAAAGCCCGCAACACCCAGGTCTGTGGGGCTACGCAAGCGGTTCCCAAAGAGCTTTAGAACAAGGCATAGTTTTCCCTGATGGCTCTTTGGGCGGGAGACCCATGTCCAGCCATAGGCCATTTTTGTGCCTAGCGCGGCGCCAAGTGGGAAAGGTTGGTGTCGAGGCTGAAGGCAGCAGGAAAGCCCGCAGCCCCCAGGTCTGTGGGGCTACACGAGCAGTTCCCAAAGAGCTTTAGAACAAGGCATAGTTTTTCCTGCTGGCTCCTTGGGCAGGGTACCAGCCTTCAGCCGTATGGCCATTTTTCTGCCTGGCGCGGCACCAAGTGGGAAACGGTGGTGTCGAGGCTGAAGGCAGCAGCAAAGCCCGCAGCCCCCAGGTCTGTGCGGCTACGCAAGCGGTTCCCAAAGAGCTTTAGAACAAGGCATAGTTTTCCCTGCTGGCTCTTTGGGCATGGGACCCATCTCTAGCCATAGGCCATTTTGTGTCTGTCCCGGCGCCCAGAGGGAAAGGGTGGTTTTGAGGCTGAAGGCAGCAGGAAAGCCTGCAGCCCCCAGGTCTGTGGGACAATTCAAGCGGTTCCCAAAGAGCTTTAGAACAAGGCATAGTTTTCCCTGCTGGCTCTTTGGGCGGGGGACCCATCTCCAGCCGTATGGCCATTTTTGTGCCTGGCGCGGCGCCAAGTGGGAAAGGGTGGTTTTGAGGCTGAAGGCAGCAGGAAAGCCTGCAGCCCCCAGGTCTGTGGGACAATTCAAGCGGTTCCCAAAGAGCCTTAGAACAAGGCATAGTTTTCCCTGCTGGCTCTTTGGGCGGGGGACCCATCTCCAGCCGTATGGCCATTATTGTGCCTGGCGCGGTGCCCAGTGGGAAAGGGTGGTGTCGACGCTGAAGTCAGCAGGAAGGCCCGCAGCCCCCAGGTCTGTGCGGCTACGCAAGCGGTTCCCAAAGAGCTTTAGAACAAGGCATAGTTTTCCCTGCTGGCTCCTTGGGCGGGAGACCCATCTCCAGCCATAGGCCATTTTTGTGTCTGTCCCGGCGCCCAGAGGGAAAGGGTTGTTTTGAGGCTGAAGGCAGCAGGAAAGCCCGCAGCCCCCAGGTCTGTGGGGCTATGCAAGCGGTTCCCAAAGAGCTTTAGAACAAGGCACAGTTTTCCCTGCTGGCTGTTTGGGCGGGGGATCCATCTCCATCCATATGTCCATTTTTGTGCTTGGCGCAGCGCCAAGTGGGAAAGGGTGGTGTCGAGGCTGAAGGCAGCAGGAAAGCCCGCAGCCCCCAGGTCTGTGGGGCTACGCAAGCGGTTCCCAAAGAGCTTTAGAACAAGGCATAGTTTTCCCTGATGGCTCTTTGGGCGGGAGACCCATGTCCAGCCATAGGCCATTTTTGTGCCTGGCGCGGCGCCAAGTGGGAAAGGGTGGTTTCGAGGCTGAAGGCAGCAGGAAAGCCAGCAGCCGCCAAGTCTGTGGGGCTACACGAGCAGTTCCCAAAGAGCTTTAGAACAAGGCATAGTTTTCCCTGCTGGCTCCTTGGGCAGGGTACCAGCCTCCAGCCGTATGGCCATTTTTGTGCCTGGCGCGGTCCCCAGTGGGAAAGGGTGGTGTCGAGGCTGAAGGCAGCAGGAAAGCCCGCAGCCCCCAGGTCTGTGGGGCTACGCAAGCGGTTCCCAAACAGCTTTAGAACAAGGCATAGTTTTCCCTGCTGGCTCCTTGGGCAGGGTAACAATCTCCAGCCGTATGGCCATTTTTGTGCCTGGCGCGGCGCCAAGTGGGAAAGGGTGGTTTTGAGGCTGAAGGCAGCAGCAAAGCCCGCAGCCCCCAGGTCTGTGGGGCTACGCAAGCGGTTCCCAAACAGCTTTAGAACAAGGCATAGTTTTCCCTGCTGGCTCTTTGGGCGGGAGACCCATCTCCAGCCATAGGCCATTTTTGTGTCTGTCCCGGCGCCCAGAGGGAAAGGGTTGTTTTGAGGCTGAAGGCAGCAGGAAAGCCCGCAGCCCCCAGGTCTGTGGGGCTACGCAAGTGGTTCCCAAAGAGCTTTAGAACAAGGCTTAGTTTTCCCTGCTGGCTGTTTGGGCGGGGGATCCATCTCCATCCATATGTCCATTTTTGTGCTTGGCGCAGCGCCAAGTGGGAAAGGCTGGTGTCGAGGCTGAAGGCAGCAGGAAAGCCCGCAGCCCCCAGGTCTGTGGGGCTACGCAAGCCGTTCCCAAAGAGCTTTAGAACAAGGCATAGTTTTCCCTGATGGCTCTTTGGGCGGGAGACCCATGTCCAGCCATAGGCCATTTTTGTGCCTAGCGCGGCACCAAGTGGGAAAGGGTGGTTTCGAGGCTGAAGGCAGCAGGAAAGCCCGCAGCCCCCAAGTCTGTGGGGCTACACGAGCAGTTCCCAAACAGCTTTAGAACAAGGCATAGTTTTCCCTGCTGGCTCCTTGGGCAGGGTACCAGCCTCCAGCCGTATGGCCATTTTTGTGCCTGGCGCGGCGCCAAGTGGGAAAGGGTGGTGTCGAGGCTGAAGGCAGCAGCAAAGCCCGCAGCCCCCAAGTCTGTGGGGCTACGCAAGCGGTTCCCAAAGAGCTTTAGAACAAGGCATAGTTTTCCCTGCTGGCTCTTTGGGCCGGAGACCCATCTCCAGCCATAGGCCATTTTTGTGTCTGTCCCGGCGCCCAGAGGGAAAGGGCGGTTTTGAGGCTGAAGGCAGCAGGAAAGCCTGCAGCCCCCAGGTCTATGGGACAATTCAAGCGGTTCCCAAAGAGCTTTAGAACAAGGCAAAGTTTCCCCTGCTGGCTCTTTGGGCGGGGGACCCATCTCCAGCCGTATGGCTATTTTTGTGCCTGGCGCGGCGCCAAGAGGGAAAGGGTGGTTTTGAGGCTGAAGGCAGCAGGAAAGCCCGCGGCCCCCAGGTCTGTGGGGCTACGCAAGCGGTTCCCAAAGAGCTTTAGAACAAGGCATAGTTTTCCCTGCTGGCTCTTTGGGCGGGGGACCCATCTCCAGCCGTATGTCCATTTTTGTGCCTGGCGCGGCGCCAAGTGGGAAATGGTGGTTTTCGAGTCTGAAGGCAGGAGCAAAGCCTGCAGGCCCCCAGGTCTGTGGGACTACGCAAGCGGTTCCCAAAGAGCTTTAGAACAAGGCATAGTTTTCCCTGCTGGCTCTTTGGGCGGGAGACCCATCTCCAGCCGTATGGCCATTTTTGTGCCTGGCGCGGCGCCAAGTGGGAAAGGCTGGTGTCGAGGCTGAAGGCAGCAGGAAAGCCCGCAGCCCCCAGGTCTGTGGGGCTACGCAAGGGGTTCCCAAAGAGCTTTAGAACAAGGCATAGTTTTCCCTGCTGGCTGTTTGGGCGGGGGATCCATCTCCATCCATATGTCCATTTTTGTCCCTGGCGCGGCACCAAGTGGGAAAGGGTGGTGTCGAGGCTAAAGGCAGCAGGAAGGCCCGCAGCTCCCAGGTCTGTGGGGCTACGCAAGCGGTTCCCAAAGACCTTTAGAACAAGGCAGTGTTTTTCCTGCTGGCTCTTTGGGCGGGGGACCCATCTCCAGCCATAGGCCTTATCTGTGTCTGTACCGGCGCCTAGAGGGAAAGGATGTTGTCGAGGTTGAAGGCAGCAGGAAAGCCCGCAGCCCCCAGGTCTGTGGGGCTACGCAAGCGGTTCCCAAAGAGCCTTAGAAGAAGGCATAGTTTTCCCTGCTGCCTCTTTGGGCGGGGGACCCATCTCCAGCCGTATGGCCATTTTTGTGCCTGGCGCGGTGCCCAGTGGGAAAGGGTGGTTTTGAGGCTGAAGGCAGCAGGAAAGCCTGCAGCCCCCAGGTCTGTGGGGCTACGCAAGCGGTTCCCAAAGAGCTTTAGAACAAGGCATAGTTTTCCCTGCTGGCTCTTTGGGCGGGGGACCCATCTCCAGCCGTATGGCCATTTTTGTGCCTGGCGTGGCGCCAAGTGGGAAAGGGTGGTGTCGAGGCTGAAGGCAGCAGGAAAGCCCGCAGCCTCCAGGTCTGTGGGCTACGAAAGAGGTTCCCAAAGCGCCTTAGAACAAGGCATAGTTTTCCCTGCTTGCTCTTTGGGCGGGGGACCCATCTCCATCCGTATAGCCATTTTTGTGCCTGGCGCGGCGCCAAGTGGGAAAGGGTGGTGTTGAGGCTGAAGGCAGCAGCAAAGTCTGCAGCCCCCAGGTCTCTGGGGCTACGCAACTGGTTCAGAAAGACCTTTAGAACAAGGCATAGTTTTCCCTGCTGGCTCTTTGGGCGTGGGACCCATCTCCAGCCGTACGGCCATTTTTACTCCTGGCACGGCGCCAAGTGGGAAAGGGTGGTGTCGAGGCTGAAGGCAGCAGGAAGGCCCGCAGCCCCCAGGTCTGTGGGGCTACGCAAGCGGTTCCCAAAGAGCTTTAGAACAAGGCATAGTTTTCCCTGCTGGCTCTTTGGGCGTGGCACCCATCTCCAGCCGTATGGCCATTTTTGGGCCTGGCGCGGCGCCAAGTGGGAAAGGGTGTCTTTGAGGCTGAAGGCAGCAGGAAGGCCCGCAGCTCCCAGGTCTGTGGGGCTACGCATGCGGTTCCCAAAAAGCTTTAGAACAAGGCATAGTTTTCCCTGCTGGCTCTTTGGGCGGGGGACCCATCTCCAGCCATATGGCCATTTTTGTGCCTGGCGTGGTGCCCAGAGGGAAAAGGTGGTTTTGAGGCTGAAGGCAGCAGGAAAGCCCGCAGCCCCCAGGTCTGTGGGACAGCACAAGCGGTTCCCAAAGAGCTTTAGAACAAGGCATAATTTTCCCTGCTGGCTCTTTGGGCGTGGCACGCATGTCCAGCCGTATGGCCATTTTTGTGCCTGGCGCGGCGCCAAGTTCTAGAGGGTGGCTTTGAGGCTGAAGGCAGCAGGAAAGCCTGCAGCCCCCAGGTCTATGTGGCTACGCAAGCGGTTCCCAAAGACCTTTAGAACATGGCATAATTTTCCCTGCTGGCTCTTTGAGCGGGGGACCCATCTCCAGCCATATTACCATTTTTGTGCCTGGCGCGGCGCCAAGTGGGAAAGGGTGGTTTTGAGGCTGAAGGCAGCAGGAAAGCCCGCAGCCCCCAGGTCTGTGGGGCTACGCAAGCGGTTCCCAAAGACCTTTAGAACAAGGCATAGTTTTCCCTGATGGCTCTTTGGGCGGGTGACCCATCTCCAGCCGTATGGCCATTTTTGTGCATGGCGCGGCGCCAAGTGGGGAAGGGTGGCTTTGAGGCTGAAGGCAGCAGGAAAGCCCGCAGCCCCCAGGTCTGTGGGGCTACGCAAGCGGTTCCCAAAGACCTTTAGAACAAGGCATAGTTTTCCCTGCTGGCTCTTTGGGCGAGAGACCCATCTCCAGCCGTATGGCCTTTTTTGTGCCTGGCACGGCGCCAAGTGGGAAAGCGTGGTGTCGAGGCTGAAGGCAGCAGGAAAGCCTGCAGCCCACAGGTCTGTGGGGCTACGCAAGCGGTTCCCAAAGAGCTTTAGAACAAGGCATATTTTTCCCTGATGGCTCTTTGGGCGGGGGACCCATCTCCAGCCGTATGGCCATTTTTGTGCGTAGCGCGGCGCGTAGTGGGAAAGGGTGGTTTTGAGGCTGAAGGCAGCAGGAAGACCCGCAACCCCCAGGTCTGTGGGGCTTCGCAAGCGGTTCCCAAAGAGCTTTAGAACAAGGCATAGTTTTCCCTGCTGGCTCCTTGGGCATGGGACCCATCTCCACCATATGCCATTTTTGTGCCTGGCGCAGCGCCCAGATGGAAAGGGTGGTTTTGAGGCTGAGGCAGCACGTAAGCCCACAGCCTCCAGCTCTGTGGGCCTAAGCAAGCGGTTCCCAAAGAGCTTTAGAACAAGGCATAGTTTTCCCTGCTGGCTCCTTGGGCGGGAGACCCATCTCCAGCTGTATGGCCATTATTGTGCCTGGCGTGGCGCCAAGTGGGACAGGGTGGCTTAGAGGCTGAAGGCAGCAGGAAAGCCCGCAGCCCCCAGGTCTGTGGGGCTACGCAAGCGGTTCCCAAAGAGCTTTAGAACAAGGCATAGTTTTCCCTGCTGGCTCCTTGGGCGGGGGACCCATCCCCAGCCGTATGGCCATTTTTGTGCATGGCGTGGCGCCAAGTGGGAAAGGGTGGTGTCGAGGCTGAAGGCAGCAGGAAAGTCCGCAGCCCCCAGGTCTGTGGGGCTATGCAAGCGGTTCCCAAAGAGCTTTAGAACAAGGCATAGTTTTCCCTGCTGGCTCCTTGGTGGGGGACCCATCTCCAACCATAGGCCTTTTTTGTGCCTGTCCTGGCGCCCAGAGGGAAAGGGTGGTTTTGAGGCTGAAGGCAGCAGGAAAGCCCGCAGCCCCCAGGTCTGTGGGACAATGCAAGCGGTTCCCAAAGAGCTTTAGAACAAGGCATAGTTTTCCCTGCTGGCTCCTTGGGCGGGAGACCCATCTCCAGCCGTATGGCCATGATTGTGCCTGGCGCGGTGCCCAGTGGGAAAGCGTGGTGTCGAGGCTGAAGGCAGCCGGAAAGTCCGCAGCCCCCAGGTCTGTGGGGCTACGCAAGCGGTTCCCAAAGAGCTTTAGAACAAGGCATAGTTTTCCCTGCTGGCTCCTTGGGCAGGGTAAGAATCTCCAGCCGTATGGCCATTTTTGTGCCTGGCGCGGCGCCAAGTGGGAAAGGGTGGTTTTGAGGCTGAAGGCAGCAGGAAAGCCTGCAGCCCCCAGGTCTGTGGGGCTACGCACGCGGTTCCCAAAGAGCTTTAGAACAAGGCATAGTTTTCCCTGCTGGCTCTTTGGGCGGGAGACCCATCTCCAGACATATGGCCATTTTTGTGCCTGGCGCGGCGCCAAGTGGGAAAGGGTGGTGTCGAGGCTGAAGGCAGCAGGAAAGTCCGCAGCCCCCAGGTCTGTGGGGCTACGCAAGCGGTTCCCAAAGAGCTTTAGAACAAGGCATAATTTTCCCTGCTGGCTCCTTGGGCGGGGGACCCATCTCCAGCCATAGGCCTTTTTTGTGCCTGTCCTGGCGCCCAGAGGGAAAGGGTGGTTTTGAGGCTGAAGGCAGCAGCAAAGCCCGCAGCCCCCAGGTCTGTGGGGCTACACAAGCGGTTCCCAAAGAGCTTTAGAACAAGGCATAGTTTTCCCTGCTGGCTCTTTGGGCATGGGGCCCATCTCCAGCCGTATGGCCATTATTGTGCCTGGCGCAGCGCCAAGTGGGAAAGGGTGTTGTCGAGGCTGAAGGCAGCAGGAAAGCCCGCAGCCCCCAGGTCTGTGGGGCTACGCAAGTGGTTCCCAAAGAGCTTTAGAACAAGGCATAGTTTTCCCTGCTGGCTCCTTGGGCGGGGGACCCATCTCCAGCCATAGGCCTTTTTTGTGCCTGGCACGGCGCCAAGTGGGAAAGGGTGGTTTTGAGGCTGAAGGCAGCAGGAAAGCCCGCAGCCCCCAGGTCTGTGGGGCTACGCAAGCGGTTCCCAAAGAGCTTTAGAACAAGGCATAGTTTTCCCTGCTGGCTCCTTGGGCGGGGGACCCATCTCCAACCATATGGCCATTTTTGTGCCTGGCCAGGCGCCCAGAGCGAAAGGGTCGCTTTGAGGCTGAAGGCAGCAGGAAAGCCTGCAGCCCACAGGTCTGTGGGGCTACGCAAGCGGTTCCCAAAGAGCTTTAGAACAAGGCATAGTTTTCCCTGATGGCTCTTTGGGCGGGGGACCCATCTCCAGCCGTATGGCCATTTTTGTGCGTAGCGCGGCGCATAGTGGGAAAGGGTGGTTTTGAGGCTGAAGGCAGCAGGAAGACCCGCAACCCCCAGGTCTGTGGGGCTTCGCAAGCGGTTCCCAAAGAGCTTTAGAACAAGGCATAGTTTTCCCTGCTGGCTCCTTGGGCATGGGACCCATCTCCACCATATGCCATTTTTGTGCCTGGCGCAGCGCCCAGAGGGAAAGGGTGGTTTTGAGGCTGAGGCAGCACGCAAGCCCACAGCCTCCAGCTCTGTGGGGCTAAGCAAGCGGTTCCCAAAGAGCTTTAGAACAAGGCATAGTTTTCCCTGCTGGCTCCTTGGGCGGGAGACCCATCTCCAGCCGTATGGCCATTTTTGTGCCTGGCGCGGCGCCAAGTGGGAAAGGGTGGTTTTGAGGCTGAAGGCAGCAGGAAAGCCCGCAGCCCCCAGGTCTGTGGGGCTACGCACGCGGTTCCAAAAGAGCCTTAGAACAAGGCATAATTTTCCCTGCTGGCTCCTTGGGCGGGGGACCCATCCCCAGCCGTATGGCCATTTTTGTGCATGGCGTGGCGCCAAGTGGGAAAGGGTGGTGTCGAGGCTGAAGGCAGCCGGAAAGTCCGCAGCCCCCAGGTCTGTGGGGCTACGCAAGCGGTTCCCAAAGAGCTTTAGAACAAGGCATAGTTTTCCCTGCTGGCTCCTTGGGCAGGGTAACAATCTCCAGCCGTATGGCCATTTTTGTGCCTGGCGCGGCGCCAAGTGGGAAAGGGTGGTTTTGAGGCTGAAGGCAGCAGGAAAGCCCGCAGCCCCCAGGTCTGTGGGGCTACGCACGCGGTTCCCAAAGAGCTTTAGAACAAGGCACAGTTTTCCCTGCTGGCTCTTTGGGCGGGAGACCCATCTCCAGACATATGGCCATTTTTGTGCCTGTCCTGGCGCCCAGAGGGAAAGGGTGGTTTTGAGGCTGAAGGCAGCAGCAAAGCCCGCAGCCCCCAGGTCTGTGGGGCTACACAAGCGGTTCCCAAAGAGCTTTAGAACAAGGCATAGTTTTCCCTGCTGGCTCCTTAGGCGGGGGACCCATTGCCTGCGAATGGCCATTTTTGTGCCTGGCGTGGCACCAAGTGGGAAAGGGTGTTGTCGAGGCTGAAGCTAGCAGGAAAGCCCTCAGCCCCCAGGTCTGTGGGGCTTCGCAAGCGGTTCCCAAAGAGCTTTAGAACAAGGCATAGTTTTCCCTGCTGGCTCCTTGGGCATGGGACCCATCTCCACCATATGCCATTTTTGTGCCTGGCGCAGCGCCCAGATGGAAAGGGTGGTTTTGAGGCTGAGGCAGCACGTAAGCCCACAGCCTCCAGCTCTGTGGGCCTAAGCAAGCGGTTCCCAAAGAGCTTTAGAACAAGGCATAGTTTTCCCTGCTGGCTCCTTGGGCGGGAGACCCATCTCCAGCTGTATGGCCATTATTGTGCCTGGCGTGGCGCCAAGTGGGACAGGGTGGCTTAGAGGCTGAAGGCAGCAGGAAAGCCCGCAGCCCCCAGGTCTGTGGGGCTACGCAAGCGGTTCCCAAAGAGCTTTAGAACAAGGCATAGTTTTCCCTGCTGGCTCCTTGGGCGGGGGACCCATCCCCAGCCGTATGGCCATTTTTGTGCATGGCGTGGCGCCAAGTGGGAAAGGGTGGTGTCGAGGCTGAAGGCAGCAGGAAAGTCCGCAGCCCCCAGGTCTGTGGGGCTACGCAAGCGGTTCCCAAAGAGCTTTAGAACAAGGCATAGTTTTCCCTGCTGGCTCCTTGGTGGGGGACCCATCTCCAACCATAGGCCTTTTTTGTGCCTGTCCTGGCGCCCAGAGGGAAAGGGTGGTTTTGAGGCTGAAGGCAGCAGGAAAGCCCGCAGCCCCCAGGTCTGTGGGGCTACACAAGCGGTTCCCAAAGAGCTTTAGAACAAGGCATAGTTTTCCCTGCTGGCTCCTTGGGCGGGAGACCCATCTCCAGCCGTATGGCCATGATTGTGCCTGGCGCGGTGCCCAGTGGGAAAGCGTGGTGTCGAGGCTGAAGGCAGCCGGAAAGTCCGCAGCCCCCAGGTCTGTGGGGCTACGCAAGCGGTTCCCAAAGAGCTTTAGAACAAGGCATAGTTTTCCCTGCTGGCTCCTTGGGCAGGGTAAGAATCTCCAGCCGTATGGCCATTTTTGTGCCTGGCGCGGCGCCAAGTGGGAAAGGGTGGTTTTGAGGCTGAAGGCAGCAGGAAAGCCTGCAGCCCCCAGGTCTGTGGGGCTACGCACGCGGTTCCCAAAGAGCTTTAGAACAAGGCATAGTTTTCCCTGCTGGCTCTTTGGGCGGGAGACCCATCTCCAGACATATGGCCATTTTTGTGCCTGGCGCGGCGCCAAGTGGGAAAGGGTGGTGTCGAGGCTGAAGGCAGCAGGAAAGTCCGCAGCCCCCAGGTCTGTGGGGCTACGCAAGCGGTTCCCAAAGAGCTTTAGAACAAGGCATAATTTTCCCTGCTGGCTCCTTGGGCGGGGGACCCATCTCCAGCCATAGGCCTTTTTTGTGCCTGTCCTGGCGCCCAGAGGGAAAGGGTGGTTTTGAGGCTGAAGGCAGCAGCAAAGCCCGCAGCCCCCAGGTCTGTGGGGCTACACAAGCGGTTCCCAAAGAGCTTTAGAACAAGGCATAGTTTTCCCTGCTGGCTCTTTGGGCATGGGGCCCATCTCCAGCCGTATGGCCATTATTGTGCCTGGCGCAGCGCCAAGTGGGAAAGGGTGTTGTCGAGGCTGAAGGCAGCAGGAAAGCCCGCAGCCCCCAGGTCTGTGGGGCTACGCAAGTGGTTCCCAAAGAGCTTTAGAACAAGGCATAGTTTTCCCTGCTGGCTCCTTGGGCGGGGGACCCATCTCCAGCCATAGGCCTTTTTTGTGCCTGGCACGGCGCCAAGTGGGAAAGGGTGGTTTTGAGGCTGAAGGCAGCAGGAAAGCCCGCAGCCCCCAGGTCTGTGGGGCTACGCAAGCGGTTCCCAAAGAGCTTTAGAACAAGGCATAGTTTTCCCTGCTGGCTCCTTGGGCGGGGGACCCATCTCCAACCATATGGCCATTTTTGTGCCTGGCCAGGCGCCCAGAGGGAAAGGGTCGCTTTGAGGCTGAAGGCAGCAGGAAAGCCTGCAGCCCACAGGTCTGTGGGGCTACGCAAGCGGTTCCCAAAGAGCTTTAGAACAAGGCATAGTTTTCCCTGATGGCTCTTTGGGCGGGGGACCCATCTCCAGCCGTATGGCCATTTTTGTGCGTAGCGCGGCGCATAGTGGGAAAGGGTGGTTTTGAGGCTGAAGGCAGCAGGAAGACCCGCAACCCCCAGGTCTGTGGGGCTTCGCAAGCGGTTCCCAAAGAGCTTTAGAACAAGGCATAGTTTTCCCTGCTGGCTCCTTGGGCATGGGACCCATCTCCACCATATGCCATTTTTGTGCCTGGCGCAGCGCCCAGAGGGAAAGGGTGGTTTTGAGGCTGAGGCAGCACGCAAGCCCACAGCCTCCAGCTCTGTGGGGCTAAGCAAGCGGTTCCCAAAGAGCTTTAGAACAAGGCATAGTTTTCCCTGCTGGCTCCTTGGGCGGGAGACCCATCTCCAGCCGTATGGCCATTTTTGTGCCTGGCGCGGCGCCAAGTGGGAAAGGGTGGTTTTGAGGCTGAAGGCAGCAGGAAAGCCCGCAGCCCCCAGGTCTGTGGGGCTACGCACGCGGTTCCAAAAGAGCCTTAGAACAAGGCATAATTTTCCCTGCTGGCTCCTTGGGCGTGGGACCCATCCCCAGCCGTATGGCCATTTTTGTGCATGGCGTGGCGCCAAGTGGGAAAGGGTGGTGTCGAGGCTGAAGGCAGCCGGAAAGTCCGCAGCCCCCAGGTCTGTGGGGCTACGCAAGCGGTTCCCAAAGAGCTTTAGAACAAGGCATAGTTTTCCCTGCTGGCTCCTTGGGCAGGGTAACAATCTCCAGCCGTATGGCCATTTTTGTGCCTGGCGCGGCGCCAAGTGGGAAAGGGTGGTTTTGAGGCTGAAGGCAGCAGGAAAGCCCGCAGCCCCCAGGTCTGTGGGGCTACGCACGCGGTTCCCAAAGAGCTTTAGAACAAGGCACAGTTTTCCCTGCTGGCTCTTTGGGCGGGAGACCCATCTCCAGACATATGGCCATTTTTGTGCCTGTCCTGGCGCCCAGAGGGAAAGGGTGGTTTTGAGGCTGAAGGCAGCAGCAAAGCCCGCAGCCCCCAGGTCTGTGGGGCTACACAAGCGGTTCCCAAAGAGCTTTAGAACAAGGCATAGTTTTCCCTGCTGGCTCCTTAGGCGGGGGACCCATTGCCTGCGAATGGCCATTTTTGTGCCTGGCGTGGCACCAAGTGGGAAAGGGTGTTGTCGAGGCTGAAGCTAGCAGGAAAGCCTGCAGCCCCCAGGTCTGTGGGGCTACGCAAGCGGTTCCCAAAGAGCTTTAGAACAAGGCATAGTTTTCCCTGCTGGCTGTTTGGGCGGGGGATCCATCTCCATCCATATGTCCATTTTTGTGCTTGGCGCGACGCCAAGTGGGAAAGGCTGGTGTCGAGGCTGAAGGCAGCAGGAAAGCCCGCAGCCCCCAGGTCTGTGCGGCTACGCAAGCGGTTCCCAAAGAGCTTTAGAACAAGGCATAGTTTTCCCTGCTGGCTCTTTGGGCGGGAGACCCATCTCCAGCCGTATGGCCATTATTGTGCCTGGCGCGGTGCCCAGTGGGAAAGGGTGGTGTCGACGCTGAAGTCAGCAGGAAGGCCCGCAGCTCCCAGGACTGTGGGGCTACGCAAGCGGTTCCCAAAGAGCTTTAGAACAAGGCACATTTTTCCCTGCTGGCTGTTTGGGCGGGGGATCCATCTCCATCCATATGTCCATTTTTGTGCTTGGCGCAGCGCCAAGTGGGAAAGGCTGGTGTCGAGGCTGAAGGCAGCAGGAAAGCCGGCAGCCCCCAGGTCTGTGGGGCTACGCAAGCGGTTCCCAAAGACCTTTAGAACAAGGCATAGTTTTCCCTGATGGCTCTTTGGGCGGGGGACCCATCTCCAGCCATAGGCCATTTTTGTGCCTAGCGCAGCGCCAAGTGGGAAAGGGTGGTTTCGAGGCTGAAGGCAGCAGGAAAGCCCGCAGCCCCCAAGTCTGTGGGGCTACACGAGCAGTTCCCAAAGAGCTTTAGAACAAGGCATAGTTTTCCCTGCTGGCTCCTTGGGCAGGGTAAGAATCTCCAGCCGTATGGCCATTTTTGTGCCTGGCGCGGCGCCAAGTGGGAAAGGGTGGTTTTGAGGCTGAAGGCAGCAGGAAAGCCTGCAGCCCCCAGGTCTGTGGGGCTACGCACGCGGTTCCCAAAGAGCTTTAGAACAAGGCATAGTTTTCCCTGCTGGCTCTTTGGGCGGGAGACCCATCTCCAGACATATGGCCATTTTTGTGCCTGGCGCGGCGCCAAGTGGGAAAGGGTGGTGTCGAGGCTGAAGGCAGCAGGAAAGTCCGCAGCCCCCAGGTCTGTGGGGCTACGCAAGCGGTTCCCAAAGAGCTTTAGAACAAGGCATAATTTTCCCTGCTGGCTCCTTGGGCGGGGGACCCATCTCCAGCCATAGGCCTTTTTTGTGCCTGTCCTGGCGCCCAGAGGGAAAGGGTGGTTTTGAGGCTGAAGGCAGCAGCAAAGCCCGCAGCCCCCAGGTCTGTGGGGCTACACAAGCGGTTCCCAAAGAGCTTTAGAACAAGGCATAGTTTTCCCTGCTGGCTCTTTGGGCATGGGGCCCATCTCCAGCCGTATGGCCATTATTGTGCCTGGCGCAGCGCCAAGTGGGAAAGGGTGTTGTCGAGGCTGAAGGCAGCAGGAAAGCCCGCAGCCCCCAGGTCTGTGGGGCTACGCAAGTGGTTCCCAAAGAGCTTTAGAACAAGGCATAGTTTTCCCTGCTGGCTCCTTGGGCGGGGGACCCATCTCCAGCCATAGGCCTTTTTTGTGCCTGGCACGGCGCCAAGTGGGAAAGGGTGGTTTTGAGGCTGAAGGCAGCAGGAAAGCCCGCAGCCCCTAGGTCTGTGGGGCTACGCAAGCGGTTCCCAAAGAGCTTTAGAACAAGGCATAGTTTTCCCTGCTGGCTCCTTGGGCGGGGGACCCATCTCCAACCATATGGCCATTTTTGTGCCTGGCCAGGCGCCCAGAGGGAAAGGGTCGCTTTGAGGCTGAAGGCAGCAGGAAAGCCTGCAGCCCACAGGTCTGTGGGGCTACGCAAGCGGTTCCCAAAGAGCTTTAGAACAAGGCATAGTTTTCCCTGATGGCTCTTTGGGCGGGGGACCCATCTCCAGCCGTATGGCCATTTTTGTGCGTAGCGCGGCGCATAGTGGGAAAGGGTGGTTTTGAGGCTGAAGGCAGCAGGAAGACCCGCAACCCCCAGGTCTGTGGGGCTTCGCAAGCGGTTCCCAAAGAGCTTTAGAACAAGGCATAGTTTTCCCTGCTGGCTCCTTGGGCATGGGACCCATCTCCACCATATGCCATTTTTGTGCCTGGCGCAGCGCCCAGAGGGAAAGGGTGGTTTTGAGGCTGAGGCAGCACGCAAGCCCACAGCCTCCAGCTCTGTGGGGCTAAGCAAGCGGTTCCCAAAGAGCTTTAGAACAAGGCATAGTTTTCCCTGCTGGCTCCTTGGGCGGGAGACCCATCTCCAGCCGTATGGCCATTTTTGTGCCTGGCGCGGCGCCAAGTGGGAAAGGGTGGTTTTGAGGCTGAAGGCAGCAGGAAAGCCCGCAGCCCCCAGGTCTGTGGGGCTACGCACGCGGTTCCAAAAGAGCCTTAGAACAAGGCATAATTTTCCCTGCTGGCTCCTTGGGCGGGGGACCCATCCCCAGCCGTATGGCCATTTTTGTGCATGGCGTGGCGCCAAGTGGGAAAGGGTGGTGTCGAGGCTGAAGGCAGCCGGAAAGTCCGCAGCCCCCAGGTCTGTGGGGCTACGCAAGCGGTTCCCAAAGAGCTTTAGAACAAGGCATAGTTTTCCCTGCTGGCTCCTTGGGCAGGGTAACAATCTCCAGCCGTATGGCCATTTTTGTGCCTGGCGCGGCGCCAAGTGGGAAAGGGTGGTTTTGAGGCTGAAGGCAGCAGGAAAGCCCGCAGCCCCCAGGTCTGTGGGGCTACGCACGCGGTTCCCAAAGAGCTTTAGAACAAGGCACAGTTTTCCCTGCTGGCTCTTTGGGCGGGAGACCCATCTCCAGACATATGGCCATTTTTGTGCCTGTCCTGGCGCCCAGAGGGAAAGGGTGGTTTTGAGGCTGAAGGCAGCAGCAAAGCCCGCAGCCCCCAGGTCTGTGGGGCTACACAAGCGGTTCCCAAAGAGCTTTAGAACAAGGCATAGTTTTCCCTGCTGGCTCCTTAGGCGGGGGACCCATTGCCTGCGAATGGCCATTTTTGTGCCTGGCGTGGCACCAAGTGGGAAAGGGTGGTGTCGAGGCTGAAGCTAGCAGGAAAGCCTGCAGCCCCCAGGTCTGTGGGGCTACGCAAGCGGTTCCCAAAGAGCTTTAGAACAAGGCATAGTTTTCCCTGCTGGCTGTTTGGGCGGGGGATCCATCTCCATCCATATGTCCATTATTGTGCCTGGCGCGGTGCCCAGTGGGAAAGGGTGGTGTCGACGCTGAAGTCAGCAGGAAGGCCCGCAGCTCCCAGGACTGTGGGGCTACGCAAGCGGTTCCCAAAGAGCTTTAGAACAAGGCACATTTTTCCCTGCTGGCTGTTTGGGCGGGGGATCCATCTCCATCCATATGTCCATTTTTGTGCTTGGCGCAGCGCCAAGTGGGAAAGGCTGGTGTCGAGGCTGAAGGCAGCAGGAAAGCCCGCAGCCCCCAGGTCTGTGGGGCTACGCAAGCGGTTCCCAAAGACCTTTAGAACAAGGCATAGTTTTCCCTGATGGCTCTTTGGGCGGGGGACCCATCTCCAGCCATAGGCCATTTTTGTGCCTAGCGCAGCGCCAAGTGGGAAAGGGTGGTTTCGAGGCTGAAGGCAGCAGGAAAGCCCGCAGCCCCCAAGTCTGTGGGGCTACACGAGCAGTTCCCAAAGAGCTTTAGAACAAGGCATAGTTTTCCCTGCTGGCTCCTTGGGCAGGGTACCAGCCTCCAGCCGTATGGCCATTTTTGTGCCTGGCGCGGCGCCAAGTGGGAAAGGTTGGTGTCGAGGCTGAAGGCAGCAGCAAAGCCCACAGCCCCCAGGTCTGTGGGGCTACGCAAGCGGTTCCCAAAGAGCTTTAGAACAAGGCATAGTTTTCCCTGCTGGCTCCTTGGGCAGGGTAACAATCTCCAGCCGTATGGCCATTTTTGTGCCTGGCGCGGCGCCAAGTGGGAAAGGGTTGTTTTGAGGCTGAAGGCAGCAGCAAAGCCCGCAGCCCCCAGCTCTGTGGGGCTACGCAAGCGGTTCCCAAAGAGCTTTAGAACAAGGCATAGTTTTCCCTGATGGCTCTTTGGGCAGGAGACCCATCTCCAGCCATAGGCCATTTTTGTGTCTGTCCCGGCGCCCAGAGGGAAAGGGCGGTTTTGAGGCTGAAGGCAGCAGGAAAGCGTGCAGCCCCCAGGTCTGTGGGACAATTCAAGCGGTTCCCAAAGAGCTTTAGAACAAGGCATAGTTTTCCCTGCTGGCTCTTTGGGCGGGGGACCCATCTCCAGCCGTATGGCCATTTTTGTGCCTGGCACGGCGCCAAGTGGGAAAGGCTGGTGTCGAGGCTGAAGGCAGCAGGAAAGCCCGCAGCCCGCAGGTCTGTGGGGCTACGAAAGCGGTTCCCAAAGAGCTTTAGAACAAGGCATAGTTTTCCCTGCTGGCTCTTTGGGCGGGGGACCCATCTCCAGCCGTATGGCCATTTTTGTGCCTGGAGCGGCGCAAAGTGGGAAAGGGTGGTGTCGAGGCTGAAGGCAGCAGGAAAGCCCGCAGCCCCCAGGTCTGTGGGGCTACGCAAGCGGTTCCCAAAGAGCTTTAGAACAAGGCATAGTTTTCCCTGCTGGCTCTTTGGGCAGGAGACCCATCTCCAGCCATAGGCCATTTTGGTGTCTGTCCCGGCGCCCAGAGGGAAAGGGCGGTTTTGAGGCTGAAGGCAGCAGGAAAGCCTGCAGCCCCCAGGTCTGTGGGGCTAAGCAAGCGGTTCCCAAAGAGCTTTAGAACAAGGCATAGTTTTCCCTGCTGGCTCTTTGGGCGGGGGACCCATCTCCAGCCATATGGCCATTTTTGTGCATGGCGCGGCGCCAAGTGGGAAAGGGTGGTGGCAAGGCTGAAGGCAGCAGCAAAGTCTGCAGCCCCCAGGTCTGTGGGGTTACGCAAGTGGTTCCCAAAGAGCTTTAGAACAAGGCATAGTTTTCCCTGCTGGCTCTTTGGGCGTGGGACCCATCTCCAGCCGTATGGCCATTTTTGTGCCTGGCACGGCGCCAAGTGGGAAAGGGTGGCTTTGAGGCTGAAGGCAGCAGGAAGGCCCGCAGCTCCCAGGTCTGTGGGGCTACGCAAGTGGTTCCCAAAGAGCTTTAGAACAAGGCATAGTTTTCCCTGCTGGCTCTTTGGGCGTGGCACACATCTCCAGCCGTACGGCCATTTTTACTCCTGGCGCGGCGCCAAGTGGGAAAGGGTGGTGTTGAGGCTGAAGGCAGCAGGAAGGCCCGCAGCGCCCAGGTCTGTGGGGCTACGCATGCGATTCCCAAAGGGCTTTAGAACAAGGCATAGTTTTCCCTGCTGGCTCTTTGGCCTCGGGACCCATCTCCAGCCGTATGGCCATTTTTGTGCCTGGCGCAGCGCCCAGAGGGAAAGGGTGGCTTTGAGGCTGAAGGCAGCAGGAAAGCCTGCAGCCCCCAAGTCTGTGGGGCTACGCAAGCGGTTCCCAAAGAGCCTTAGAACAAGGCATATTTTTCCCTGCTTCCTCTTTGGGCGGGGGACCCATCTCCAGCCATAGGCCATTTTTGTGTCTGTCCTGGCGCCCAGAGGGAAAGGGTGGTTTTGAGGATGAAGGCAGCAGGAAAGCCTGCAGCCCCCAGGTCTGTGGGACAATTCAAGCGGTTCCCAAAGAGCTTTAGAACAAGGCATAGTTTTCCCTGCTGGCTCTTTGGGCGGGGGACCCATCTCCAGCCGTATGGCCATTTTTGTGCCTGGCGCGGCGCCAAGTGGGAAAGGGTGGTTTTCGAGGCTGAAGGCAGCAGCAAAGCCCGCAGCCCCCAGGTCTGTGGGGCTACGCAAGCGGTTCCCAAAGAGCTTTAGAACAAGGCATAGTTTTCCCTGCTGGCTCTTTGGGCGGGGGACCCATCTCCAGCCGTATGGCCATTTTTGTGCCTGGCGCGGCGCCAAGTGGGAAAGGGTGATGTCGAGGCTGAAGGCAGCAGGAAAGGCTGCAGCCTCCAGGTCTGTGGGGCTACGCAAGCGGTTCCCAAAGAGCTTTAGAACAAGGCATAGTTTTCCCTGCTGGCTCTTTCTGCGGGGGACCCATCTCCATCCGTATGGCCATTTTTGTGCCTAGCGTGGCGCCAAGTGGGAAAGGGTGGTGTCGACGCTGAAGGCAGCAGGAAAGCCCGCAGCCCCCAAGTCTGTGGGGCTACACAAGCGGTTCCCAAAGAGCTTTAGAACAAGGCATAGTTTTCCCTGCTGGCTCTTTGGGCGTGGCACACATCTCCAGCCGTATGGCCATTTTTGTGCCTGGCGCGGCATCAAGTGGGAAAGGGTGGTGTCGAGGCTGAAGTCAGCAGGGAGGCCCGCAGCTCCCAGGTCTGTGGGGCTACGCAAGCGGTTCCCAAAGAGCTTTAGAACAAGGCATAGTTTTCCCTGCTGGCTCTTTGGGCCGGAGACCCATCTCCAGCCATAGGCCATTTTTGTGTCTGTCCCGGCGCCCAGAGGGAAAGGGCGGTTTTGAGGC